>NW_007231622.1:445808-453276 GCF_000164805.1 Carlito syrichta | reverse complement strand
AGCAGCGCTTCCGCTTCACGTGCCGCGCGCCGCTGCCCGACCCCCACGGCCTGCAGTTCGGCCGGAGGAGGACCGAGACCAGGACCTGCCCGGCGGACGGCTCCGGGGCCTGCGACACCGATGGTACTGCCCAGCGCCCTCCCTCGCAGCCCCCGGAGCAGTGGGGGCGGTGGAGGGTGGGAAGGCCGAGAGCGGGAGCCCGCGGAAGGCTGGCGGCTGAGGGGGTGGGAAGCTGAGTGGCTGGCGCCGGGCGCCGCGTCGCTCAGGCCGCGCCCCTCCCCAGCCCTGGTGGAAGATCTCCTGCGCAGCGGGAGCACCGGCCCGCACGCGGTGAGCGGGGGCTGGGCCGCCTGGGGCCCGTGGTCATCCTGCTCCCGGGACTGCGAGCTGGGCTTCCGCGTCCGCAAGAGAACGTGCACCAACCCGGAGCCCCGCAACGGGGGGCTGCCCTGCGTGGGCGATGCCGCCGAGTACCAGGACTGCAACCCCCAGGCGTGCCCAGGTACCGGGAATCCTTGGCGCAGGAAAACTCCACATCCAGGTGGCTCCCAGGCCTACCGAGGCGTCCCCACGCCCAGGAGACCTCTTCTCCCTGCCAACTCTGGGCCCAGGGCCCCAGGGCGATTGTTTGCCCCAGCCGCGGGCGCGGTGGCTACTCCAACGAGGTAGAGCCTTTCCTCACCCTCACGGTCACTTTTTTCTCTTCCAGTGGGTTAGAAAAGGTGCTTTTGACCTGAGGTAGAGTTGGTTTCTCCCTCTCTGAAAGTATTTGCTGCTGTCTACATTTCTCCTGTCCTTCCCCCTTGGAGTGAGGGCACTCCCTAACGGCGGACCGTGGGTGGGAGTGGGGCAGGCTGGCTATTGAGGTCAGTGTGGCCCACAGCAGAGTGGCCCGGGATGGGGCCCTGCCGCCCCTCACACACCTCATCCCCTTGCAGTGCGGGGTGCCTGGTCCTGCTGGACCTCGTGGTCCCCATGCTCCGCCTCCTGTGGTGGGGGTCACTATCAACGCACGCGTTCCTGCACCAGCCCGGCACCCTCCCCAGGTGAGGACATCTGTCTCGGGCTGCACACGGAGGAAGCACTATGTGCCACACAGGCCTGCCCAGGTACTGGGTGCATCTGGCTGGGGCTGGGGAGCACCGTGAAGCCCCCTGATCCCCACCAGGGGCTCCCGCAGCAGTTAGCCTCATCCTGGCCCACCACCCACAGAAGGCTGGTCTCCCTGGTCTGAGTGGAGCGCATGCGCGGAGGACGGAGCCCAGACCCGCAGCCGACGCTGTGAGGAGCTCGTCCCAGGGCCCAGTGCCTGTCCTGGCAACAGCAGCCAGAGCCGCCCCTGCCCCTACAGCGAGATTCCAGGTAGGTCCTCCTGCTAGCACCTTCACATCAGCCCCCGCCTGAGCTCCCAACTCCCCCTTCTGAAGCTTGTGTCCTGGATAGAGGTGGGGTGAAGGGGGTGGCACAAGATGAAACATCGGGGTGAGAGGGAGACCCCAAAAGAGGACTCACATCTTTGCCTCGGTGCACACACGAGGCTTGGTGCTTTTCACCTAATGGGTAGACCAGGCCTTCTTAGAGGCGGGATCTGGGGAGAGACCAAGGGGAGTGAATGAAGCCCCATGCCCAGTCTACAGCTCAATGCTGACTTGGGTCCTCCCAGGGACACATCTAGCCAGGGGGACCCCTCTCCTTTACTCTCCTGTCCTCACTGCCTCTGATGCCTTGTCCACTGATCTTCCTGCAGTGATCCTGCCAGCCTCCAGCATGGAGGAGGCCACCAGCTGCGGAGGTAAAAGAAACCAGCCCCACCTCATGACACTGCCGTACCCCCTTCCACACCCCACTCCAAGACTGGATTCTTTCCACCTCCACTCCAGAGAGCCAAGCCTTGTTGGGGTCCCCCACTGCTTAGAGGCCATGTGTAGGGTGGTCTAGGCCGTTCCACCTATGTATGTCTCCCAGATAGAAGGCCATCGTCGGTCTGTACCCGAGGAAGAGTCATCTGACTCTCTGACTGCCATCTCTGACACAAGGCACAAGTTGTCCTGTGAAAGAGACAGTCTCCTCAGCCTCCCTATTTCCTTTGGCTCTGGCCTCAAAGCCCTTTCCTGAAGGTTTCAGAGCCTCCTATTGATATTTTCCCAGGGAGGAGAGTCTTCCCTCTCCACAGGGGCTCTTATCTTACCATCTGCCTTTCCTCCTTCCAGGGTTCAATCTCATCCACCTGGTGGCCACAGGTGTCTCCTGCTTCTTGGGGTCTGGGCTCCTGACCTTGGCAGTGTACCTGTCTTGCCAGCACTGCCAGCGCCAGTCTCAGGAGTCCACACTGGTCCATCCTGCCACTCCCAACCACCTGCACTATAAGGGTGGGGGCACCCCAAAGAATGAGAAGTACACACCCATGGAGTTCAAGGTGGGAGCTTTCTCGTAGAAACAGAGGACAGGGTAGAGGGCAGGGTGAAGGGTGCAGGGGTTCTGGCTGGGCATAACTGGGGCTGGGCACTTGGAAGGAATCGGTGGTGTGGACACAGCACTGGACCAGGAGTCTGAATGTCCCTTCACTGGCTGGCTCCTGGACTCCCTGCACTGCTCTGTCCCTTCCCCCTTCCCTCATCTCTTCCCTCACCCCTTTCTCTCTTTCCTTAACCCTCCCACAGACCCTGAACAAGAATAACTTGATCCCTGATGACAGAGCCAATTTCTACCCATTGCAGCAGACCAATGTGTACACAACCACCTACTACCCAAGCCCACTGAACAAACACAGCTTCCGGCCCGAGGCTTCACCTGGACAACGGTGCTTCCCCAATAGCTGATACCACCGTCCTGGGGACTTGGGCTCCTTGCCTTCCTAAGGCACAGAGCAGGTGGAGATGGGACAGTCGAGCTAGTTTGGTTTTCTCCTTCTGCACTAGGCCACGAACTCACTGCCTTGCCTGTGGGGGTCCCATCCGGCTTCAGAGCACTCTGGCTGGTGTTGACCAAGGGGGGAGGGCTGGCTTCAGGCTGGCACGTGACGGCAGGTCCAGCTCAGCCCAGGTCTCTCGTGGCCACCTTGCGACCCACCATCATGCTGACCCTCCCTTGCCATGTCTGGGCTGCAGACCTGCTGGGCACGTGAGGAACTGGAGAGTGGAGCTGGCAAGAGGGCAGGCTCCCAGGCTGGGACTAGAAACAACTTCTGTGACCACCACGAGCTGAGTCTGGCCCTCTCTGGCCCCAAGAAAGGCCTGTGCTGCATCCTGATTATCTCTGAAAGGAACTAATCAAATGGCCCCAGTAGCTCTGGATTCTCTGCCTAGGGCTGGGCCACTGTGTGCTGCCCCATGACACAGGGGACCAAGGCCAGCCCAGTTGTCCACCTCTGCTTAGCAGGCTGTGCTCCACCCAGGGACCTCCCTCTGGTCAGAGACAGTGTGGACCGTCTGCTGCAAAGCCCTTTAATCTGGGCTGGCACAGGCCTCTGCCTTGCCCTCAGCACACGAAGGGTGGCCCAGGAGGAAGAGAGGCTCAAGATCATGGGAGGCAGGAGTCTGGCCTCTGTGTCTCTGTGGAGACTGTCTTCCGGTTGCTGCTCAACAGAGCTGTTGGCTGAGACCTGCTTGGGAGTCTCTGCTGGCCCCTCATCTGTTCAGGAACACACACACAATGCTACAGCAACAAAAAAAGATATGGGACTGTGGCATTATTAATTAAAGATAACATCCAGCCTCCAAATGTGGCTTTGTCTTTGTGCCTATGTGTATGGGCTTCTCTTGGGAAGGTCCGGGCAGTCTGAGCAGTGCACAGGGGTAGCAGATGGTCTTCTCCACATGGGGGAAATGACCCAAGTAGAGTTTGACTTTAATAGATAAATAGATGATGTCTTTCCATTTATGGTTATATGTAAACACACACACACACACACACACACACACACACACACACCCAGGTACATTCTGCCCTGAAGCCTTTTTGGAAAAGGGCTTGGGGATAAACCAACGTCCAGGTGCATCTATGGTGATACAATGCGGGAGACTTCTGCCCCCTTTTTTGGCATCCCTTCCAGGCAGCGCCTCCCAGCTGGAGACATGCGAGCTCAGCGCAGAGTGTTGATGAGGATTATTTTATGAGGTATTTACACTGCGGAGTTTAATAAAACCAAAATTGAGAAATAAGCAAATCTGTGAGGTGGGAGAAGCCTAATGTAGTTTTTGCCAGATTAAATAAAGATAACCTCAAAGCCTCAGCCCACCAAATCAATGCGGCCATTTTGGACGAGATTGATGGACACGTTAAATTTAGAGAGCAATTTCCTGACTTAATTGGCTGGATCAATTCTCATAGGATTCCCAGCAGAATCTAATTGTAGGTCAGGCTGTAAAGCCTACCATCCTAGTGGTGGAGGAGGCAGAAGCTCTTGGGGAGTGGAGGGAGGAGTGCTTGAAGCTCGAAGGTGCCTGGGAGGAAGGAAGGAGGAGGAAAGCATGCCTGGAATTCTTAGTGCTTACCTGGGACATCGAAATGGCTGTGTGCTCACCTGTGGTGGCACCCATTGGAGAGAGCTCAGGGAGCATGTATTTGCAGCTTTAAAACTCCTGACTCGTTCCTGTTAGTCCATGAGTCCAGCACTTGTGGGAGCCTGCAGGACATTTTAGATCCTGGGGGGGGGTCTCAACCCCTGGGACATGGTAGAGGTGGTAAAGTTCAACAGTGTCCCAGGACCCAGAGAATCTATCTCAGAAGAGCCACTCATGGTATGTCCAAGTGGAGGGACTAGACAGGTCTGTAGGACGTGGTCGTTGAATTTTCAGGCTATGTCTACCCTCCTGTTGACCGTAATGGTGTCAGCAGAATGGAAATCCTTGGGTGCCATGACAGTACATACACACACAGAATTTTGAAAAAAACTGCAGCTTTTGGGGGGACATGACCATTCAGAATGTATGAGGGAACCACACTGTTCACAGATGAGCTGGCATTGTTGGCAAGGGTTATTCAATAACCAGCCCAGGCCCAGAGGTAAGGAGCCCCAGAATGTGCACCCTGACGAGGAGGATGTGGTGCTCTTGGAAGGTGTCAGGGAGCTGAGGCATGAAGGGCAGGAGCTTCTTCCTAGGCCCAGCTGGCTCAGCAGGAGTGAGGAAGATGCAGGAGTGGGTGCTCCAGGCTTTCTTGCACCCTTTTGTATCTCACTAACGTGTGTGTGTGCGCATATGTGTGTGTGTATTCTCTTATTAAAGGCATACATTTTCATTGTAGAAAATTTTGAAGGTACAGAAAACCAAAAAGATAATCAGTTATACTAAAAACAAGAGATTAGAGATTTTAATTTTTTATGTTTTATTTTATTTTGAGTTGACATCTCACTCTGTTGTCCAGGCTGAAGTGCAGTGACACACACACATGGCCACAACAACCTCGACCTGCTGGGCTCAGGCGATCCTTACACCTCAGCCTTCCAAGTAGCAGGAACTACAGGCACACACCACCACACCCGGCTAATTTTTTGAATTATTGTAGAGATGAAGGCTTACCATGTTGCCCAGGTTGGTCTCAAACCCCTGGATTCAGGCAATTCCCTCATCTACACCTCCCAAAGTGCTGGGATTACAAGCATGAGCCACCACACCTGGCCTTGAAGACTTAGGGATTTTAAGTAATGGTATGAAGACATTTCTTCCCCTTTCTCTCAGAATCATTCTCAAAGCAAAGAGAATTTTAAAAAAAAGCTCTCATTATTTCCAATGAGACTAGGGTGTATCTCTAATCCTGATTCGTGATACATGAAGACAGAAAACAGATGGAGGAATTGCAGTCACCTGGTAGAACAGATGTAGGTCAAACCTAAGCATCTAAGTGATTTTAAAAAGAATCAGAAATTGGAAGAACCATGTACGAGGGAGGTGGGGTTGGGGTGAGGACTGAAGAGAGAGGGGTTGGTGGAAAATCTGTGTGTGAGCTTCAGCTGGACCTTCAAGCTATCTTCACTCTCCACCCTTACAGCCTGTCATCAGTCCTATCTCCAGAGGAGCCAATAAGCATGTTCCTACTAGGCACAGAGGTGGGTGTGGTGAGGGGCTGTCTGAATAACTGCAGGTAAAGGACAGGTATGGTTACCAGTGGGATTCAGCCATTGCCTTTCCCAGGTAACTCCAAGACTCCGATAGCCAGGTTTTTCCTTTTCCTCCCCCGGCAGAAAATTGGAAGGTGATTCTTTGAATAATTATTTGAAGAAACTGACTAGCCCACCTAATTCTCAGATAAGCTGGCTGGTCATGTGTGCTATAGTCCTACAGCAAAGCATACTTGTTTCCATACAGTGTCCTGTATACCGAGCTTGTAGTTGGTTTTTAGTGCATTGCTCTCCAATATGAAGGGGCAGATAAGGATCATGGACCTCAGAGAAAAAGATCCAACATGAGAGACTAAAACAAACAGATTCAGAGGGACTCAGTGAAAACAGAGACAATATAGAGAACACTCCAAAGACACCATAGTTCTTCAGAAAAAAGTGAAGATACTATATTCATGAAATAAAAATGGAATACAATTATTTTAAAAAAAGACAAATGTAAGCTCATAGAAACTTTAGAAAGTGATAGTAGAAAAAATGAGTAAAAGGGCTTAAAGATAAAATAACCAAAAAAGAGAGATGGAAAATACGAGATAAAAGATTTTTTAAAAATCAGATGATCAATCCAGGAGTTCTAGCAGTTCATGAAAAAACTCTGAGAAGAAAATTGTTTAAAAAAAAATAAGAGTACAGGAAAATTTACCAGAACTAAAGGCTGGGATCTTCAGACAAAAGGACCACCTAGTACTTGGTACCATGAATGAAAAAGATCTCCTCTGAGTCATATAAATATAACTTTTCAAAACACTAGGCTTGAAGAGAAGATTCTAACGACAAACAAGATTAGAACTGCGAATGGTATAAAGTGTCTTACAAAATCTGGAGATAGAATACAATGAAAATTGTATTCAAAAATGGTGTTCGGTTGTGAATTCCATACCCAGCCCAACAATGAGCCAGCTATAGGAGAGTAGAATAAAGACGTTAGACATGCAGAGTCTCCGAAAGTACATCTTCCATGTGCTCTAGTTTCACTAAAGCAAGGAAGTAAACAAACAAAATGTGGATCCAGGAGAAAGGGAATCTAACACAGGCAGAAGGTGAGGAGGGGCAGAAGTCACACAGCAGCCCCAGAGGGCGACCAATTCAGGTTGGTGGAGGAGAGTGTATGCCTGGTGGGAACCGACAGATGAGGTGACAGGTTTGGATAGAAAGTGTAAGAAGATTCATTTTATAAAAAGCTGTTGGAAGCCGGGCTCGGTGGCTCAACCTGTAATCCCGCACCTTTGGGAGGCTGAGGTGAGTGGATTGCCTGAGCACGTGGGTTTGAGACCCTCCTGGGCAGCGAGACCTCATCTCTACAATAAATCAAAAAATCAGCCGGGCGTGGTAGCGCATGCCTGTAATTCC
>NW_007231622.1:408192-445727 GCF_000164805.1 Carlito syrichta | reverse complement strand
CTGCCCAGGTGGGTCTCGAACCCGCGGCCTCAGGCAATCCACTCACCTCAACCTCCCAAAGGCGCGGGATTACAGGCTGAGCCACCGAGCCCGGCTTAAACACATTTTTAAAAGAGGCTTTCTGTTTTTGTTTTTGTTTTTGTTGCATGATTTATGCATCCCTTTTTTTTTTCTTGTTTGAAAATAAAACACAGGTACAGAAAAACCATAAAACACAAAAGTGGCCAGGCATGGTAGCTCATGCCTGTAGTCCTAGCATGTCTGGAGGCAGAGGCAAGAGGATTGTTGCTCAACATAGCAAGACCTCACTTTAAAAAAATCGAAAAAATTAGCCAGATGTGGTAGCATTCGCCTGTGGTCCAGGAGGCTGAGGCGGAAGGATTGCCTGAACCCAGGAGGTCAAGGCTGCAGTGAGCTGTGATTGTGCCACTGCACTCCAGCCTGAGCAACAGAGTGAAACTCCAACTAAAAAAAAAAAAAAAAAAAATTTATAAACACACACACACACACACATATTTAAATATATCCTAGTGAACACATGAAAAATTCTGTGATCAAGACCACCCCAGGTCAAGAAATAGAACTTTGACAGCTATCCCAGAGCCCCTTTCTTCATCCCATCCCTGTCACATCCCCCTACCTCCAAAAATGAGATCATTACTAGCACTAGGAAAAAAAGACCACAAGGAAAGAACATGTAGTCACTGTTTACCACTTGGTTAAACTACCAGCATATTTCTATAGCCATAGTAACTAAAACACTGTGTCTGGACTTAATCACAACTTTGTAACATATATTACAACTTTTTATCAAGAAGGAGACAATGCCAGAGGGACAAGCCTTTGAGCTTTTGTGCCAACTTAATGTTGGGGTGAATATTGGGAGAGAAAGAAATAAAAACCTCTTTTGAATAGTTTTCCCCTGATTCTAACCATGGTGCATATTCATTAAATAAATTTTGGAAAATGAAAACAAAAATGTAATAAAAAGAAATTGTAAATGCCCTAGCATCCAACCAGGAGACAACCATCAATATCCTAATATGTTCTTTTTCCACACATTTTTCTGTGCCTGTGTGCAGGCTGAGAGTTGCATAACATTAAGGCATACTATATGGTCCAGGTGTGGTGGCTCATGTGTGCAATCTCAGCACTTTGGGAGGCCAAGGTGGGAGAACCGCTTGACCCCAGCAGTTTGAGACTAGCCTAGACAATATAGTGTGACCTCGTCTCTAAAAAAAAAATACAAAAAATTAGCTGAGCATGGTGGTGCGTACCTGGAGTCCCAGCTACTCAGGAGGCTGAGGCAGAAGGATTGCCTGAGTCCAGGAGGTCGAGGCTGCAGTGAGCCATGATCATGCCACTACACTCCAGCCTGGGTGACAGAGTGAGATCCTGACTCGAAATTAATTAAGTTAAAATAAGACATACTATATGTATGGTTTTTATTCTGATTGTAACATATAACATTATATCATCATTTTCCGACGTTGTTAAAAATTCCCCTGTGAGCCTCCAGACCCCACTCAGCAGCTGCCCTAAGAGGGTAGGGAGAGGAGAGAGGGCCTTGTTTGCAAAGCTCCATGGGTAGCAATGGATGAAAGGGCAATTTTTACATATTTCATTTGTTTACCCCACTGAGGAAGATTTACTTTGAAAAAGTTTGCACAATGGTTGACAAATCCTCACATTCTGTTATACAAATTCGATTTCCATTACAGTAGTATCATCTATTGTACTTCATAAATATATTCTTCTCTATCATATAAGCGTATCATTCTATTACATAAATGTATCATAATTTAAACTACTCTCATTTGTTTCAAATTTCCCTTTACCAAAGAATATTATTATGGACCTCCTTCTACGTATTTCTGTGTCCTTGGGACGAAGTCCCAGAAGTGAAGTCTTGTGGGTAGTAAGCAGTCATCAGTGTCAGCTACAAGGGTTAGAAATCCTAACATGAGAATACAGCTGGAGTGACACAAATAGCAATTTCCTGAAGAGAATGTTGGCCACAGAAGTAGCTGTGCTCCTCAAGGCTAAGTCATCTGGGGGAAATCAGAGACCCAAAACCCATCAGACTCACATGGGAACCTTAGAAAGTATCTTCCTCAGAGAGCCAACTGGATGAGAATTGTGTCTGCAAATTGCAACATTCTACAAGGGGAGCTTCCAGAAGAGAAGGCCATTACTACCAGCCATTACTACCAAACAATGGGTCACTTGCCTGGGTCCAGACTCTGTGAGCTCCTAAGACTTGGTGCAGTCCCTAGAAGGAGTCTTTCAACTGGAGGCCCACCAGGCCTGCGCTCTCTGGGTCCCAGGCCTCCTCACAGGGCCTGGCTGCTCTGGCCCAGCCTAGCCTGCTACTCAGGTCTCCCTGTGGTCTCCAGCCGCATTACTAGCTCACCCTGATGACTCACTGGAGACCCCTGGCAGGCCGGGCCCCAGACATACTCTTCTGACAAAGCTTCTCTTCTCATCTTGAGCTACCCTGGAACACTCACTTAGACTTGGGGTCAAAGCCTCTAATTCTGTGACTGTGTCAACTGTAAGAGGCTTAGACCTCAGGATCTGGACTCAGAACTCCGAAATGTGTTGGAAAATTTATCCCTGCCCACACAGTCCATTACCCTAAAAGGGAAATGTGTTCCCTAGGATTGTATCCCAGTTTCCAGGGCTGTAGAACCCCTCTATACTTATGACATTCCTAATCAGCTCTGCACTCTCAAACCCAGACAGTCCCCTTTTCCCACTCAGTAAATTTCCCTTATGAGATTCCCAGAGGAGCTCTCTCACGACTCACAGTCCTCGGAGATGTGACCCAGTAGTATTGAATTCCTGTTTATTGACCTGTAACCTTGAATATGGCCTTCACTGCATGTAAGTTCACAAGTTTTGTTCAATATACATTATTTCATCAATCTCTTAAATGAACTTATTGAGTATTTAGAAGACATACGTTCATGGGGTTAAAAAAAAAATCAAACAGTACAAAAGACTACCCCCTAAAAAGTGAGTCCCCCCATTCTGTATTCTTAGGTCCCAAGACCCCCTACCTGGAGGCAGCTAGAGGTAGATAAGGGATACACATGCACATGTACATGTTTATGTAGATATGTTCATAAAGTGTACCAAACTTTGGTCTTGTCTTTTGACATTTAACCAGGAATCTGCGAATTGGCCTTCAACCTCACCTTTCAGAAATCTCCATAGCTGAATGCCTTCTTCAACATCATTTATAATAGCCCTGAGTTCATGCCAGATCTGCAGTCATGGTTATACAAGGCTATCATTATATTTAATCAGCAAATCAACATTAGTAATATGCATGAGGGTACACTGTTTAGATTTCTTAATAGATGATGCTATCGGTGTCTAGATGAATCGTGAAGTGAAAGTCTCTTCATATGTTAAAATTCTAACAGTCATTTGAACTATACATGTATATTTAGTATTATAAGATTAAAATGCCAGAGTAATTAGTGATGATTGTGAAGGCTGCTAATTTCATGTTCAAAACAATTAAGCACTTTCAAATAGCAAATAAATTGAGGAAAAGACTGAGAGTTAAAAAGAACATTGAGAGAGAATGTTAGCTAGATAACTTTGGGAAGAACATTATCATCTTTGTGAGCCAATAAATGTTAAACAATTTTCAATAATATCAGGAAGAATAATAGAGACTTAATTAAATCATAATTCTAATATTTGTCAACTGGTTTCATATCTGTCTCACATTCATTATGGCAAATAAAATAACCTCTAGCAATTATGTTTCATTTTTGGTATCTAATTCCATTTAGGTTATAAGTCTTTCAGGAATATATTCTATTTGGGAATTCACATCATGAAAATGAATTAAACAAAAAGAATATCAGGTTTTCTACTTCAATGTTTCATAAGCAGAAAACATTACCATATCCTATATAATATTCATGATAAATCACCTTTGATGCAAACATAACAAGAGATATAAAGAAAATGAAGAAGAGAAAAAAGTACAGAAAAATATAATAGCCAAAAAATATGCGGCTTCTCCTCTGTCCTCAGTGGAAAGTGAACATCTATTTCTTACGACAAAACGCCTAGTAAAGTGACCACAAGAGCCGCCTTGCAGCTGAGCACATGAATGATTATTGCTCCCACACAGTAATGTCAAACTTAAAATCAGAACATTAGCAAAATTGTTACACAAGAATAATTACATTCTTTGGGATGCAATTTCAGATTAATTCCTGCCTCCCTGAAGTTTCATTTTATATCATGGTGATATTTGGTTTGACCTCAACTTTAACCCAACACTGATTTTAACATTTGCACACATGTGCCCACCTGCACACGCTGTTCTGCATCAACTTTTTTTCACTCAGCAATCTGTCCTGGAGCGTGTTCCATGTCCACCTTGTCCCTAACAATTGCCCCACCATTTACTTAAGCAAGCTCCTAACGATGAACTTTTAGTATGTTTTCAATCTTGTATTACAAACATATTGCAAAGACAATTCTTGGTGTAAAAGTAATTGCAGTTTAGGACCGTGAATTTTAAATCATCATAACTAGACTCAAACACATCTTTATTAATCAAAATAGGAACCGTGACCCTCAACACATTTTTGCCAAATAAGTTTGTTTATTCCGTAGCATAAAAATCCATGATACAGGATTCAATGAACTCTTGGAGGGAAGGCATTTTCTGCAGCCTGCTGGTTGTGGAGGCATTTTCCCTGCAAAAAGTTGCCGAGATGCTTGAAGAAGTAGTAGTGGTTGACAAGAGGTCAAGTGAATATGGCGGATGAGGCAAAACTTTGTAGCCCGGTTCGTTCAACTTCTGAAGCGTTGGTTGTGCAATGCAGCACAGCAGTTGGGTGTTGCCGTGGAGAAGAATCAGGCCCTTTCTGTTGACCAATGCCAGTTGCAGGCATTGCAATTTTCAGTGCATCTCACTGATCTACGGAGCATACTTCTCAGATGTAATGGTTTTGCTGGGATTCAGAAAGCTGTAGTGGATCAGACCAGCAGGAGACCGCCAGACAGTGACCATGACCTTTTTTGCTGCAAGTTTGACTTTGGGAAGTGATTTGGAGCTTCTTCCCAGTCCAACCTCTGAGCTGGTCGTCGCCGGTTGTTACATAAACTCCACTTTTTGTCACACACCACAATCCGATTGAGAAATGATTCGTTGTTGTTGTGTAGAATAAGAGAAGATGACGCTTTAAAATGTCGGTTTTTTAAGTTTTGGTCAGTTCATGAGGCACCTGCTTATTGAGCTATCTCACCTTTCCAATTTGCTTCAAATGCTGAACGATCAAGGAATGGTCGACATTGAGTTCTTTGGCAACTTCTCTTGCAGTTGTAAGAGGATCAGCTTCGATGATTGCTCTCAGTTGATCCTTGTCAACCTACCATGGCCGGCCACTATGCTCCTCATCTTCAAAGTTCTTGTCTTCTTTGCAAAACTTCTTGAACCACCACTGCACTGTACATTCATTAGCAGTTCTGGGCCAAATGCATTGTTGATGTTGCGATTTGCCTCTGCTGCTCCTTGGCCCATTTTGAACTCAAATTAAAAAATCGCTCAAATTTGCTTTTTGTCTAACATCATTTCCACAGTCTAAGATAAATATAAAATAAACAGTAAGTAATAAGTCATTTAAAAAACAGCATAAAATGAGAAATGCACATTAAAATGATGTATAACATAACCACATTTATTTAAGAATATATTCCAAGTTGCAAATTTCAACAATGCAAAAACCGCAATTGCTTTTGCACCAGCTTCATATTTTAAGTTTTGATAGATTTGTCCTACTTATTGTAACTTCACATTACTCCTTGTAGTTTTAATGCTCTCTCTCACTGAAGTGATTCTCCAGGTATAGGGGCGGAGCTCATCCTGCGGGAACAAAAAATCGGCCAAGGTGATTTCAGCATCCCTGCATCTTCAAAAACTCCTTTCTTCCCCTCATGGCCCTGGTTAAATACATTTTTAACATCTGTTCTTTTCTCTCTTTATTTTTAATAAAAAGACTTGTCTGTTTTGATGTCCTAGGTTCCCTGGGTTCCTGATCTATAAAATACCAATTGGATAAGCAAATTCTAGCTTACGTGTGACTGGTTGATAGACTTCCATGGCCTGGACTCAAAGAAGTAAATGATGTTGGCTTTCAGGATCTATACCTGGACACGTTGGGCAGAGCTGTCTGGGATCCCACAACCCTCCCTTCTTCCACCCCTTTCCTTATCTCAGGTGTTGGGACAAAGCCTGGAATTCCTGGAATTCCTTCCTGGTTCCTTCTGACCCTTCACTGGCAGCACTTGTGATCTGGGCAAGGAACTGGGTTCTTTTTGCTCCTTAGGGCATCTTTTTGGACTTAGAAAGTTCTTATTCTTTTGATCTTCATTTTAATGTCTGTATAGGAACATGGTCCTTAAATAATGATACAAAAACTGTTGTTTCTACTTGATTTGTGGGAGGGGCTTGTTGAGACAAGTAAACATGGGGAAGACCAGACTTCCCTTTCAACTGCAGAGAATGACACTCAAATGGACTTCTCAGTCATGGTCTTGACAAGCCCATTATTCTCAAATTTCTGAAACTGTTTCTCCCCTCTCTCCAAATTTTCTTCCCATCAGACAAGCAACGTTAAGCTGGTCTTTGCACAAGGATGACTACTGATTGGCTGCCAGCCATTTGGTGGCCTGGCATGAAGGACTCTGCTCAAAAGCCCAGAGGGAAATCAGCTAAACCAACCAGATTGGCCCTCTGTGGGACTGGGCTGAAGAATAAAGATAAGATTGGTCAGTAGTGATGGAAGAATGGAACAGACACATGGAGCCTGTTGGCTGAGGTTGAGGGGGGAGTGGTGGAAGGGGAAGAGCAAGAGTGAGAGAGAGAGAGAGAGAGAGAGAGAGGCAGGTAGAGAGACAGAGAGGGAAAGGGTAGCTGGTTCCTCTCTTGGCTCCAGCCCACATGTCCAGTCATTTCACCTCTTTAAGTTGGTTGAAGTGTCTCTGTGATTCTTGTGACCATAGGAGCACTCTATCTCATGGACTCTCATGCGCATGGCTCAGAACTCTCTCCTGGCCTAATTTCTCCCTGCAAAGGAGATTCTTCACCCATAGAGTGTTAAGATTGGCTTGGCCTATCTGTGATCTTTACCTTTAAATTCTCTTTCAGAGAAAAAGAGGAGTTTGACACACTTGTGTTTGTCTTTCTGGGTCACATCCAGAAAGACACAGTCTGTGTGCCAAGGTAAATCCTGTTCCTCCTCAGAGGAGTGCACCCAGCTCTCAGGCAGCACCATGCTCGCTCTTTTATGTAAGGTACCGTGGGGTAGAGCAGTGACTATTATTATTATTCTTACTTTTTTAAAATCCACTTACTTTCTGAAAGGATTTTGAAAAATTTAGTTACACCCGCACAATTTTTGTGGTGACATCTATAGTTTTTCATCATATGAGCTGCAAAAGATATAATTTCTGGCATATTGTAAATACTGACATTTAAAAACTGTTCTTTTAAATATAGTCAACAGAACCTTAAAAGTATAGCATTTAAAATAATACAGGAAGAGTTTTTCTTTACCAACTGGAAAATTTACATTGTTCATTTCACTTCTTGAACTTGTGTCTTATTCTACTTCCCCCACAGAATTTTTTCCTAATGTAATATATTTTTAAATGTGAAAGTCTTTTATTGTTCACCATCCTATCATACTTCTCTGCAACTAAAATATATATAAATTATAATTTTAATTTTTAAAACTCTATAAGATCTAAGTTTAAAAATTTATTTGAATTAAGATACCATTGTTATTATTGAAATCAAACATTATAGGGATATTTGAATATTTATAATTATTAAATACAAAGTAACATTTTAGAGAGCAGCAATTTGGAATAAATATTGCTTATTATTAGAATGAGAAAATTAATGAGCCAAAGAGAAAGATAGAGCATGTATGTGTGTGTAAGTGCGTTAGAACACCAGTAAGTTCAGGACTTACAAAATGATTGTTTTTTGAGTCTCACTGTTGCCTAGGCCTGAGTGCAGTAGGTAATCCTTCCACCTCAGTGTTCCAAGTTGCTGGAACTATAGTCTTGTGCCACCACGCCCAGCTAATTTTTTGATTTGCTGTAGAGATGAGGTCTCGCAAAGTTGCCCAGGCTGGTCTTGAACCTGTGGGCTCAGGCAATCCTCTCACCTCAGCCTCCCAAAGTGCTGGGATTATAGGGGTGAGCCACGTGCCCGATCTCATGATTGTTGTTAAATAAGTTATTGACAGAAGAATCTTGCTAGATTGTGGACACTGAAATCCATGGTAGAAATTTTTAAAAAAAGACATTGGCAACGATGAGGAGACTTACACCCAAGTAAAATATGAATATGAATTTATAGCATTTGATAATCTTTTGGCAGAATTTAATAAAAATGATAAAACCTTACTTATTTATTTTTATTTTGAGTCAGAGTCTCACTCTGCCACCTAGGCTGGAGTGCAGTGACACGCTCACAGCCACCACAGTCTCAACCTGCTGGGCTCAGGTTATCCTTCCGCTCCAACCTTCCAAGTAACTGGAACAACAGGCATCACCATCACGCTCGGCTAAGTTTTTTGATTTATTATAGAGACAAGGTCTCGCTATGTTGCTCAGGTTGGTCTCGAATCCCTGGGTTCAGGCAATTCTCTCGCCTCGGCCTCCCAAAGCACAGGATTACAGGCTGAACCACTGAGCCTGGCAATAAAACAGTTTTTTTTTTTTTTTGTTTTGTTTTGTTTTGAGTTGGAGTCTCACTCTGTCGCCCAGACTGGAGTGCAGTGGCCACTCCTGCCCACCGCAGCCTCGACCTGCTGGGCTCCGGCAATCCTTCCACCTCAGCCTTCTGAGTAGCCGGAATTACAGGCGTGTGCTACCACGCCCGGCTGATTTTTTTTGATTTATTGTAGAGGTGAGGTCTCGCTGCCCAGGCGGGTCTCGAACCCGCGGGATCAGGCAATCCACTCACCTCAGCCTCCCAAAGGCGCGGGATTACAGGCTGAGCCACCGAGCCCGGCTTAAAACAGTTTTGAAAAGCATGAATTAATGTCTAAGAAAATGCAGAATATGAACTTAGCTCTTACAATATTCCTTTTACTTGAAGGTGTGCTATTCATCTGTATACTAGGGAATAGGGAACTTCTTCCCTCCCTGTCTTTGCATACTCTCAAGTATGCCCTGGGTCATAGACCAAGGTCCTGGTGAAGAAATGTACCGTCAGCCAGACATGTTGTGGTGACTCATGCCTGGAATCCTAGTACTTTGGGAAGTCAAAGTAGGAGGAACAGCCTGGACAACATAGCTAGAGCCTATATCTACCAAAAAAAAAAAAATACTGTCAAAGCTCTTCCTCACTGATGAGAAAGGCGAAGAGGCAAAGAGGCTGGGTTCAAAAGCCACATGCCTCATTCCAACTTGGAATAGAATTAGATAATGCATGTAACCTGGACACAACTGTATTACATGGAAGAAACAAGGTCCTGCTACCCTCGTTTCTCACTGATGTTCTTGCTTTGCTTTCTCAGAATTTGCCCTCAGGACCTTGGTGATCTTTCACAATAGTTGGGGAATGGAAAGGTGAGGTTATTAAACAGTGATCACCATCCTGCTCCCCCGCTGAATTCAGAATCTGAATCCTGAACATCCCAGCCTAAGTCCAAGAACCCCATCTACAAAACCACATTGTCTGGAACAGAAATACAAACAGGAAATGGATGGCTATGAAGTCCTACCTTGGGTCATGATAATTTGTTATTGTACTGTGGACACATGCCTGGATGGTCCTCTCCCACGTGCTTTGGCAGTGAGGAGGTTTTACATCCCAGGATCCCCACAGCAGTACTGCCAAATGCGAGAGGTGTGTTCTTAGTTTGAGAAATGGGAGACGGGAGAAAGTGACAGGGGACGTGGGAGGCAGAACCAGGCCATGACCTCTTGTCAGCAGGAGCATCTCAGAACAGTTCCAGGAAAGGCGGACAGTTCCAGGAAAGGCACTTCTTGGTTCCCTTTAGCCTCTCACACCTGTGAGCCTCTTGCCCTTGCTGCCCTGCATGGAGAGGATGCTGTTGCAGAGGCATGACCCTGAACTTCTGAATTCCAGACCTAACTTTTATTGACCCGCTGTGTACTGTGTGAGGTGGGAGTAGTGACATCAACCTCGTAGGGGTTTTGTGAAGAGTAAGTTGATTATAGAACAGGGTGCAGCACAAAGTCTGACCAGTACAAATAGCCCTTGGGAAACCCCCTTCTCTCATTTGTTAGACAAAGGGTTACCCAGCTGTCAGACGTGGTAGCTCACACTTGTAATCCTAGCTACCCCAGAGGCTGAGGCAGGAGGATCACTTGAGCTTAGGCGTTCGAGTCCAGCTTGAGCGCCATAATGAGACCCCGACTCTTAAAAAAAGAAGGAAGAAAGAAAAAAGGGTCACCCAGCACCCAGTACCTACTACTTCTTGGCTGGAGCCCGGGGATCCGCAGCCACACAGCCTGGGCTCAAGCCCAGCTCCAGCTCACTAGCTATTTGACCTTGGCAGTTTGCTCCTCTTATGCAAAATGGAGCTAATAATAGAACCCACTCTGGATTTGCTGTGAGGGCTGAAGCAAGGAAAGTGCTTAGAACAGAACCAGGCACGGAGCAAGCACCCAAAATTATCACCACTGTTACTGAGCTAAGCATTGGGGGTTTAGGCTTGTTTCTGCAATCTGAGTCACGGGTATGTCAAAGTAAATGTGAAAAATAGGATCTTGAACTTCATAAAAATTGCATCGTTGACAAAATTCCAAAATAGGCCCTAGCTCCTTTGGGGAACAAATGATACTCATACAGTAAATTATGCACCAACTAGCTAAGACACCACTAGTGAAAAATTTTCATTTATCCAAGCGAGAATTCCCCTCCTTTCCTTCCTACACCGTCTCCTTTCTGGCTCTTGCTAAATTCAGAATTGAACAGGGTCTTGAGGATCATGAGGTCCAAAGCTTTAATGTAAGAATGAACTAAAGGGTTGACTCAAAGCCCATCTATGCCAAGGGCATGTGGTTTATTTGAAGTGGGGAAAAGAACAGGAAAGGGAAGGAGAAGCCAGTGTGACTAACCCTGCTGCACCTTTCCCACCCAAGCAGAATCCCTGAAACTCACTCATTTGCTGGTGGACCTGGACTCTAGTGGGGCTGGATAAGGAACTAAATTGACCTGATGATACATGTCAGAAGCAAAAAGCCTTCATATCTGAACCAAATAATGCTTTAGGTAACTTTTCTGTGAAAATCACCAGAAACTAGCTGGGCGTGGTGGCTCACACCTGTAATCTCAGCACTTTGGGAGGCTGAAGTGAGAGGATTGCCTGAGCCTAGGGTTCGAGACCAGTCTGGCGACTTGGTGAGACCTCGTCTTTACAGTAAATAAAAAAATTAGCTGGGCATGGTGGCACGCACCTGTAGTTCCAGCTACTTGGAAGGCTGAGGTGGAACGATCGCCTGAGTTCAGCAGGTCGAGGCTGTGGTGGCCGTGAGAGTGCTACTGCATTGCAGTCTGGGCAACAGAGTGAGACTCTGACTCAAAAAAAAAGGAAAGAAAGAAAGAAAAGAAAATTCAGAAACTAGGACAAGGATGAAGTTACAATATTGTATTCCCCAGGAGCAACCTTAGTGTCCAACAATAAAATGAAATATTTTAAATTTAAAAAGTTTCTCTTGTCATGAGGAAATGTTCAGAATACTATGTTAAGGATATAAAATAAAAAGATGGTATGGTCTGTAGTCTATTAAAAAACATTGACAGCAAGAAGCATTGTACTTTTTTGTATTTATAAAATGCCTTCAATAACAATGTATTATTTTATAATAGATTATTTCAAAAAAATTGGGGCAAGAATTCTGCTTCCTATATGGCATAAAACAGATGCTCTGTGTGCCCCTGAGCAACGTTCGCTGAGAAGATACCGGGACCCTGGGAGGGCTGCAAGAGGGAAGGAGAGAAAGGAGGCAAAGAACACTAACTGGGTCGGGCACAGTGGCTCAAGCCTGTAGTCCCAGCACTTTGGGAGGCCGAGGAGAGTGGATTGCCTGAGCCTGTGTGTTTGACACCAGCCTGGGCAACTTGGTGAGACCTCGTCTCTACAATAAATGAAAAATTAACTGGGCATGGTAGTGTGCGCCTGTGGTTCCAGCTACTTGGAAGGCTGAAGCAGAAAGATTGCCTGAGCCCAGTAGGTCGATGCTGGGGTGGCCATGAGCCTGCCTCTGCACTCCAGCCTGGGCGATGGAGTGAGACTCTGGCTCAAAAAAAAAAAAAAAAAAAATTAGCCAAGTGTGGTAGCTCGCACCTGTAGTTCCAGCTACTTGGATGGCTGAGGTGGAAGGATTGCTTAAGCCCAGCAGGTCAAGGTTGGGGTGACCATGAGCATGCCACTGCACTCAAGTCTGGGTAACGGAGTGAGATCCCAACTCAAAAATTAAAAAAAAAAAATTACTGGGCAAGCGAATGCCCAGGTGCTTCATGCACCTCCCTTTGTTCCAACACCACACTATCCAGGCAACGTAAATAGAATTCTCCCCTCCTTGATTTTAATTATATTTTTCTAATGGATGAGGACACAGGCTCTCCCCAAGAGATTAAGGAATTCCCAAGCCTCAGGGCTTGCCATGGAGGAGCAGGATTTGGCCTGGCTGTCATGTTTTTTTTCCCACCACATCTTGCTGCCCGAACGCTCAGGGAGCTTTGGCTCAACTTCCACTGCCATTTGGAGTTTGATTAAAAACAAAACACGGACCACGTTATCACAAGTGCTTTCAATACACATTTATTGCAAAACCACAAGCACAGGAACCATAATGTCAACATAACCATGTTTCCTAACTGAAGGGGAGATCGTCATGAGAAGCGCGAGTTTTCCAAAGAAACAGAGGCTCACTTGGAAGCGCCCTCACCATGAGTGACGACCAGAGGCCCTATTCTGAACTAGGAGTTCTAAACCATTAAACATTTAATTACCACTTTGGCAAAGCAATGCGCATTACCATTCCTACAATGTAACAGCACAGAGATTTTAAATGCATCTTTATTTTTCAGAATCTTCAGTATTCACAACGTGTAAAATGAAGCAGCATTTTAAATAAGACTCTATGCCAAAACACGGTTCCTTAAAAACTCCGGATTAAAAAGAAGGAAAATTGCACATGAATAGTATTTATCAGTGCTTATAGTTGACATTAACTAGAGTCTTTTAAAAGAATAAAAATACTCAAGACCTCAACATTTCCTTACAAAAGTATACTTGGCCATAAAATAAAAATCTATAAAACCCCAAATATTACAAAAGTAAAATGCAACCAAAAATCTTTTTTATTAAATTGTAATACAATCTTTACATGGTAAGAATTATTTAAAAACACACAGAACACTTTCTAAGTGTGATGCACTTTGGAGGGGAATTCATCACACACTCCTGCTCTGTCGGTTGCATAGATCTACCCCAGGTGGCTGAGCTGGCATACAACCCACCTGGCATCAAGTCTCAGTGTGGGCAGGTTTTAAGCTCTCCCTTGCACCCAATCACATTTATGCCCTCTCTCATGCTGGGAGCAGGAATCTTGCCCCAGGCATATGGGGTTTCACAGGAGGTGCAGCACTGCCCTCAAGGAGCCTACATATAACCTGTATCTTGGTGTTGCTGCTTCAAAATCAGGGCCTGGAGCTGGGAGGCCTCTTGAGAGAGGATTCCCATCCTCTGGGACAGTCCTGACCCACTCTTACCTAGATTCCCAGAAGGTATGGCATCTACTGCAGCCTGATGGACTGTGATTTCACTCTGGCAGTCAGAGGGTGCAGCGATTTCTACTGCAAAAACTACTCCCAGGATGGACCCAGATCCCAAACAGAAGGGAACTTTGTTCTTCTACAGACTGGAAAGAAGTCAGGGGCATCAGGGTAGCCTGGGACTGGAAGGAGGGGACAGGAGAGGAGACTAATTGGAATGAGATTCAAGGTCCAAGTTGAGGGGAAGAAATGTGGGAGTCTGCTGGGTATGCGAGGATACCTCCTCCCCGCCTCCATGTGGAGAGTGTTGCAGGCTCCTTCACCAGCCTCATGCTGCTCTTGGTGTCTGCAGTCACCCTCCCTCCACCTCTTGCCTTCCTGCTCTGACCGTATTGTAGTGCAGGTCACAGAAGCTAGATAACTAGTGGCACAAAATGAGGCCAACTACATGGTGGTTTGAAAACAGAGAGGAAGAACAATAAAGTGTTTGGGCTTTCAGAGAGTGGTTTTGGTTGGACACGCTTTCTGGCCTGCTTCTAGGTATGACTGAGAGAATGGAGGCAGATGGAAAAGTCTGGATGGAGGAAGAGATGGCGACTTTCTTGGATCTAAATCCCCTCGGACTGCCCAAGATTTATTTGCATCCAAGAACTGGTATGAAAAGTAATGACTCTGGCAGAGTCCACGAAACACAATAAGATGGGTACTGCATGCCTTTTTAACTGCATGAATATAGAACATTCCTTTGGAGGGGGAGTGCAAAAGTTACAGACTCTTGAATAAAACACAGCTCCTCTTGGGCGGTGGTGGATGTCTGGATTCACACTGCTTTCTCAAAGCAGAGCAGGAACCTCCTCTATGCCAGACAGGGCATCTGTGAGGACAGGGCCCCCAGATGGCTGGTCCCACCTTCGAGAGCTCCCACAAGCCTTGGAGTCAGCTGCTCACATTTAAGGGAAGGAAGAAAGTGTGAGACGTGAGGCTGTTTCCCCTCCTCCAGCTCACAACTCCTTTTCGTTCTGTGGTCCTCTGCCCTGAGTTGTCCTGCTTATCTTACCCCTGCCACTGTTGCTTGACCCCTCCCTTCCTCACTCTTGGAAAGTGAGAACGTCCAAAGGGGAGAGCTCTGGAACAGATGATGGGGGAGATCTAGAATCTCCATCCCTTGAGCTAAAAAAGCAGCGGGCCAGACACAGGCAGGATGTGCTTGGAGGCAGGAGGCTAGGCCAGATATCAGTGGGCATGAGCCAGCGTTGGGGTTCTGCTTTCCAGAACCTGCTGCCCCCACAACTCCATGCCTCCAGCCCTCCTCCTCGGGTTCAGCAAACATGAACAAACACACCTAGAGGCCTGGCTTAGATTTCAGCACTCCTCCACTGCTGTATCATGATCTCCTTAATGGTCCTCACCTTCCCCTTGCCAGGAGGCTCTTCTCTTGGCCTAATTCCATGCTTGAATGAAGGCTGGCACAGCCGGAACCTTGGGAAGCTTGTTTAGCTATAAAACTTTCCACTTATTTTAGGCTATCAAAACAGATTTCTCTGCTTTTCCCTTCAAAGTCTGTCCAGGGGCATATTTTACTCTACAAAGGTCATACATAACTCTACATTGATTAGGGACAGCATGGATTTTTAATGGCCCAAGAGAACAGGATTCAGAATATATTTTCCCCAGAGAGTGAGATCCTGTACAGGAACCAAGACAACTGTAGAGATGAGCTGCAAAGCTTCCTTTGGGGGTGTTGCTGGCTTTGAATTCGTTTTTATGAATGGACTCATTGGGTTGCAAGTATCTGAGGGCCAGGATGCTGTCTTATTTGTTGCTGCATCCTGAGTGCCTAGCTCAGTAGCCAGTATGAAGCAGGAGTCCAAAATATGCTGGCTGAATTGTTACGGATTCCGCCATCCTGGTTCTTTTTTTTTTGAGTTGGAGTCTCACTCTGTCACCCAGACTGGAGTGCAGGGGCATGCTCCTGGCCACTGCTGCCTCCCCCTGCTGGGCTCCGGCGATCCTTCCGCCTCAGCCTTTCCAAGTAGCTGGAACTGCAGGCGCACACTACCACACCCAGCTAATTTTTGATTTATTGTAGAGATAGGGTCTTGCCAAGTTGCCTGGGAGGGTCTTGAACCCGTGGGCTCAGGCAATCCACTCACCTCAGCCTCCCAAAGTGCTGGGATTACAGGCTGAGCCACTGAGCCTGGCCCTTTTAAAAAAAATCTTTATATGATCTGCTTTATATGATCTCCCAGTATTTCATCATATTGATTATGATGAAATCCTTGCCTGACTTTATTTTAGAGTGTTCCATTACGTTCAAATTGTATTATAAAGTAGAAGGAAAAATATCAGTCTGCTTTAAGATGAAAGAAACTGTTTTTGTAAGAAAAATTAAGGTTTTTTTCTCTTTTTAAAACATGAACTAAATTTCAGGACATAGAAAAAAAGACTTTTCTGGTAAACAAAATTGATAAAAGATGAGTGAATTGGTGAGGGAATCAGCAGCCGGTTCATTAGAGTAAGTTGTCCCCTAAGAGGTGGATGGACAGTTACAAGCAACAGAACATAGCATGGAGCTTTGTGTGTCTAGGCAGTCTATATTAAGCTTAAAAAAATATATATGGAAGGATTTCTCTATCCTAAGAGGGGAGAGGGTGAAACATTAGGACTAAGATATCAATTGATGTTTTCTTCCTGAAAAGGTCAAATGCAACTGGCAAAAGAGGAAACGGGGTGTGAGTGGGACAGGGGTTCTTTGGGACATGAAGCAAGGATTCCAGGGCGACAGCCTAAAGGACAGTGGGGTACGGAGAAGAGGGATGACTCTACTGGAGATATCTGAATCACTTACTAAAACTATTTTCTCAGCAAATGATCAGGAAGAGCAGTGCATTGTGAACTGGTGAATTCAGTGAAGGACTGAGAAGAAATGGACCATGCCAGCATCATCTACCATTCCGCTGATCAGGCCCCAGCCTGCCTAGGGCAGCTAAGGTGGGCTCAGAAATCCCTCATGGCATCTTCCAGGCACTTTCTCTGAGTCTCAGACTTAAGCACAAGCAGGTAGTTATATGTGTAGGCCAACGAAGTGATTTTGTTTGTGACTGGAGGATGCAATTTAGTAGGATGGAGGGAGGCAGGATTTTTAAAACTTAATTTTCATAAGCCTCCAAAATGACATAGCTGGGGGGGGGGGAAACAAATTTGGAATTGGGAGTTATTTGTAGTAAATAAAATCATCAGCAGGAACTCAAACCTGGCCTTTTAAAGTACTCTTTGGGTTTCTGCAAAGGCTCAGGAGGCCAGTACCTCATTGATGATGCATCAGGTATGGCCTAGGTTTACTCACAGGTGGAGACCAAGGGCTTCTGCAGTCTCTAGTCCCCTCTATCTGGTTGGTTGATACCCCAAAATTCTTTTTTTTCTGGTGAGCAGTCAATAAAGACAGAATGATATCCCAAATTCTACTATTGAAAACATCTCCTTTTGGTGTTTAGTCTTTATTCAATTCAAATTGCCAGCTGAGTGCAGTGGCTCACATCTATAATCTAACATTTGGGAGGCTGAGGCAGAAGGATTGCTTGAGCCCACGAGGCTGTAGTGAGATATGATCATGCCACTGCATTCCTGCCTGGGCAACAGAGTATAACCTTATCTCTAAAAAAAACTAAAAATGAAAATAATAATAAAATTCCCTTTAGAAAAAGGCTCACAAAGTTTTATAAGTATGTGTATCTTTGTGTGTAGGCAATTTGGTAAATTTCATCTTGAGAGAAAATTGGGGGTGGCAACATTTCCAGCTTCCAAAGTAATAAAAACCCATTCCCCAGCCATGGGGTGATGGTAGGGTTTGGGAGTCCTCTTGCCAAAATGGATTCTATGCCCCTAGACAGACCCAGGTCCTATTCATGATGGGATTTTCAATGGAACAGAATGTCCTCTCCTTGACATCAGTTATGGCTAATGATAATATGAGCAAAATATTCTATACGCCTAAGTATTAAGTATTTGGGAAATTGTCACTGTTTCTTTGTAATTGTTCGTTTAGGAGAGTACTTGTTTTTTTAAAAAAATCTTTCTAAAAGGGTAGAAGCGTCTTTTGTTTTTCTGATTCTCTTTCACAGGCATATACTATATGCATAGAATTACTCTGTATACAGAATGAATAAGGAATCAATGGAGATAGAATAGTCCAAAAGAGTTTCCATAACTCTGGCACCTATAACACACTGCTAATGGTCTGAAAAGATAATATGTAAACTGAAAGTACTGGTGGAAGGGTGTACTGCACTCATGTTGTTTTCTATTTTCAGTTGTGTGGAACCAATAGGTATATATCATTGCCAAACTTCTCAGTGAAAGGAAATATCTACACTGATCCTCCTGTTTTAGAAGTGAGGAAGGCAAAGTCCAGAGAGAACAAGTGACTAGCCCAAGGCCCCAGGGTTACTTGGCAGCTGTGCTAAAGACAGAGGCACAGGCCTCCTCCTGACTTCCAGGCTGATCTTTTGGTTCATTTCTCTGATAGGTTGAATGCCCTCATTAGAGTCACAATGAAGCCTTGTTTACTAACACTGTGTACTGCTCATACCTTGACACTGAACTTCAGTTCTCACCCTGTAAAATATCTACAGTCTAGCAAAAGAATGTGGCCACATAAAGACAGGTGCAAAGCAACTTACAATTCTTTGGTGCCCTTAACTAGAGATATAAGTTCAAGGATTAGCTTGACTATCTGACCTGACAGTTTGATTTCTATAGGTGTGACCCGTTCTGTCTCATGATGAATCAAACTAAACCAATGAACCGGTATCTGGCTTGATCTGATTCTGGTGAACAAATGCAGTAGTCCGACCTGGCTCTCAGAATGCTATCACAATATCAGATGACAGATTTTTCTCTTATTGCATCTGATAAATTTAATAAACCCCACATTTCATATATAAAGTCCTCTGGAAAAAACAAACTGCACCTGCAGCTTATCTCCTACCGACACTGAAAAAGTGATTTATTCTTATTGAATGTGGATGCAACATAATATTTCATGTGTTCATGTACAGGGCTCATATGAGGGGTTATTGCCCAAATGGAAACATACAAGTGCTGGAAAGCTCTTTAGTTTTACAGACTGCATATGTAAATTCGGTCATTTTCTAATACTTAAATAAGAATGGACTGGAATTTCTGAACTAGAGGAAACCTGAGGGGACATTTTTGTTCATACCCTCACGGCAGTGATGTAGCTCGATGAGAAATGAAGCGACTTGCTCAAGGTCAAATAGCTGATGTCACCAGGCCTGGAGTAAGAGTCAGGCCCTCCAGCTCCCACGCCAGTGCTCTTTCTTTGTGTTCTCTCTAGTCTAGTCCACAAAGACACTGCTTGGCCAACTCTCCTCTCTAAAGCTGGCAACTCAGAAAATCGGGGTTTCACACAGTTTGCATCCAAGCATGGCCAGAAACAAGACACAACCAGAAAGGGAAAGCTGGAGGGGCAAGAGGACAGGAAAGGAAGAAGTGACCAAATGATGCTAAGCCTTAACCTGCTATAGTTCATCATTCTACTGGTAGTGTGTAGGTTAGGAAAGATAGGAAGGTTGACCATGAAAACTTTTAAGCTTCAGAATATGATAGAGCATAATGGTTCACATCCAGGTCTGTGAAATGTCTATACTAACCACAGTTATGTTACATTTGATAGAGATTCATTTGGCAGAGAAATAAGAATCTCAGAACCTCCTGCTTCTGCCCATAAAGTTCATGCCAACGTGGTCAAAGAAACAGTTCCCTAGGTGACTCAATTTAAAATTCCCCCTGAGTTTTTAATACATATATATATAAGTGCATAGGCAAGTTTCCGAAAGGATTCATGATTCCTTCAGGAAAGAATGGATTAAACATCAAATATTTAGATGAAGGTGAACTTTACTTTCTATTCCTGTGCTATTTTATAATGGCTATACATTCATGTTATTTCTTGTGTGATTTTCAAAACTTAAAAAGAAATGAAAAAAATTAATTACTTTTGACTAACACATTGATCATTTATGGAAAGAATGCTGGTCTGGAGTTGGGTGACCTGCTAAAACCTAGCTGTCATTTAACCTAAAAGGTTCTCTGCTTACTGATTTGTAAAATAAGGTGATTCAATTAGATAATTTGATTCTATGATCCTTCTGGGTAAATGGAGAAGTCCATATGAATTAGACAAAGTCTAAATTAAACAGCACTTAAAAGTATCATTTTCTAATATTAAGGTAAACGCGAAGTGTCTCCAAGTCATCCTTGCTATCTTGTTCAGCTGCAGAAGTCTCCTTTATAAATTGGAAGAACTTATAAAGTAGGGAATTCTAAGGGTACTAGGATGTTTGGAATGATTTTCTGATATCCCCTTTGGAGTCCCAAGCCTTACAATGTACTATGTCAAGGAAGCATGCTTAGAGCTAAAATGGTTTGATGTGCTTTTATCATTTTATCAAAGATACTAAAATCGATTCCATGCTTTGTTTCATTTTTTAGCTATGTTTTTAAGAATATTAATTCTCCCTCGTTGAATGAATAGCCCACTGTAAAGTTCTGTTCTTCTAAGATAACCTCACACATTCCTCCTGAGTATTGCTTATATTTCCTAACAGACTAGCAAACGTATGATAGTACAGAAATAAACTTTACCTTGTCCCTTCTGCATAAATTATAATTCCAAATTAAAGTGGAATTGTGTTAAATAGGTCTAATCAAATGTTCTCAGTTTTCTGTATTTCTTTTTTAATGTGACATTTTCTTCATATCACAGCTTTTGCACTAGCTTGATGATATGGTGAAACATGACTTTTTAACATTAATTTAAAGCAATTTTGCTATACATTTTTATTCTGTCTGGAGTTTAAAATGAAACCTGTACTTATACAAACAGTAAAACAAATGTCTAGATTTTAATAAAAATAATAATAAAAGAAAGCTAATTAAAAGTTAAGTGGATGGGGATTTAATCTCTTTCATCTAAAATCCCTTAGCTTAGATTCCTCATTAGAAGGGTTTCATAAAAACAAGCTGTAAACATTCTCAATAATTAAACATGAATATATGATCTATGAGAAAACATGACCCTTAAGTCATATATGCTTAAATATACAAAAGTACATCTGTACTTGATTCTCTTGCCATTAGCTCCAGCCTCCAGTGAAATGTGTGTGCAACTGTCTTATCCCTATTTCTCCACCATGGATATTACAAAAATGCTTCTTCTCATAAACTATGAAGTATTAATTGATAAGCCACAGGGAACTTACACTATAACATGTCCTTACCAATTAATAATGCTGTTGACTTGGTTCATGAGGACTGAATTATTCATCAGAATCGTTTAACATTATGTCACTGCAAACTAAGAGTTAAGAGACGTTAGAGACAGGACAGGGATGAAGAAAATAGAATAATTTTACTTGTAAACCAAATAACCACCTCAACATAATCCCTGTACTTCCTATACCCAACAGTGGAAGCTCACTTTAAGCCCTATCATTTGCACACAGAAGAGTATGCATGAACACCCAAAATGGTCTAAATGAAGCTGCGCTTTTGTGAGGTAGGGGGACAAATCTGGTTTGGGAGTCAGAGTGCGGGGGTCTTAGTTCTGCTTTTGCTACAAACTAGGATTGCAACCTTTGGCAAGTTACTTCATCCCTCTAGGATCGTTTCTATAAATTCTAAAATGAGGGTTTGGCTTATGAAGGGTTAAGATTTCTTTCAGCTATATTTCATTAGGATTCTAAAATGTCTTAAAAAGTATGAAGATAAAAGCTAGTCTATTTTGATGTATGCTAGAAAAAAAAACACAAAGAAAATGTGATTTGCAAATTTCACGTAAATAATGTATAATCCTCCCCCACCCTAGGCCTTTTGGATCCCTTCCTATCATGTTTAGCATATGAAATTTTGACCACTTAAAACAGTTGCAGTTTGTGATTAGAACAATTATCTGCTGGAGGGGTAAGTGGATACAAAATAAATCAAGGGGCTCATCTCATGTATTCCAAAAACAAGAGCTGTTGCCTAGCACAAGGCAAGAATTTTTAATCACTTGGGATGTTTTGAACTAATTAGTAATTTAAGTACTACTTTTAAGTGATGTTGTTTACTTTGTGTTAAATGTAGAATTAAGCCTGGTGCAGTGGTGTGTAATCCCAGCAACTCAGGAAGCTAAGGTAGGGGGTCACTTGAGCCTAGGACCTATAGCCTGGGCAACATAACAAAACTCCATCCCTTAAAAAAAAAAAAGGAACAGTGCAACTAACCATAATTGAAATGCTTTACCCAAGAGGCCTTATTATAGCAGATTTTTATACAGCAAAATCCTCAAACACAATAGTTCTGACTAAAACCAAATGCTTCCTAATTCTTCCCTCTCCTTTCTATCTTCTCTCTCAACAGGAAGGTTGGTGGTAATTTTTAGCATCTGGGTAATGGTCTACTGATATCCTCAGTGGCTGGGTTTTAATCATCTTCTAGAATTCGGCCTTCCTTTTGTTTCATTTTTATGTAAGAATGACAGAGTTAACTGGAACTACACCTAGCTTTCATAGATTTTCTTCTCTTTAGCGGGTTCCTTCAGTTCTTGCTGCCAAGTAAGCAGGGTGTTTATAAAGGAAGATGACTTAAAGATGACTGAAGACAGATGCTAACTTGAGGGGTTTCTTACTTTCCTATTTTCACAAGGTAGGGTCTTAGAAGGCCAAGTAGCACTAGGAGTCTTCTCTAGGACTGAGTTAACACACAGCCTTGCACTTGCTAAGGGGGAGGGGAGGGGCATCTGGGAGTCACACAGTTGTGTGATGGTATGCACATGTGTGGAGACAGGTGAAATTCATTGCTGTTCAGCTTTCCTGAATCGTGTTTTACCACCTTGGCTAAGAGGAGCTGGCTTGCATTCTGTCTGGCCAGAAAAAGACAAGTAAGATATATATTTAGCTGACAATAAAGATACAATTTCAAGTGAGGACAAAAGAAAAGGGAGTGGGGAAAGCTGAGAATAATAAAGGTCAAGTCATTTTCTTGACTTTTGGGGAAAATGTTAGTTTGTGTGTGTGAGGGGAATTATGTAAATGTGAGTAATGGTGATACCACATTTCTAATGCATATGTCACAGTGAATTAGATGTCTGAGAGTCATCCAATGAGCAATTGTTATTTTTTAAAAAAGCTATCATCTGTAGGGAGAAAAGAGGTCCTGACAAAATGCTGCCCTCTCAAACATACTGACTCCATACAGAATGGAATATTTCATAACCTATACTGAAATACAAGCATGTAATTCAGAAACCACTCAACAGATCTAAAAGTTTCAAAGTTATAAATCATTATTTTCAAACAAGGGTCACTTAATAAAATCTAATCCTGGTAAATAACTGTTGGCTCTGGACTTTACATCTCATGCCACCATTCGCAGGTGGAAGACATAGTATGCTCTGTGTGATCTGTCATTTCACTTTTAACAAAATGCTAGCCCCTAATGAAATTATACTTTTTCATACAATATTTAACACAACGATATTAAACATTTAGTCACCCTTAATATAATCATTTAAGGGCCTACTAGACGAAAGTGTATTTCACAGAAACAAAGCTAAGTTGAGATGGAGACACAGTGCCTGTGCTCTGAAGTCACCAGAAAGCACTTCATCACCATAATAAAGATGGTCAAAGACTTCTGACCTCATTAAAAATAAGGAGTCATATAAGAAATGGCTTTATTAGAAAAAAATGTAGTGTACAAGTGGCTAATTTCTATCATCCATATACCTCTTGGCTATTTTATAGTTAAAATCTGATATAGGGTTTGAACTTCTTTAGAAGTTAGTGGCACTTCTTCCTATTCTGAAATGGACTTGGGGAAGGAGCTACCTTCATGTGATAGCCACTTTTTACTTATTTTCATAATTATGAGTAATCAGTAGTTTAGCACTGGCACAAAACATAGGGGGAATTACTTAGGTAGTGCTTTTTGTGTAGGATGTCATACTTCCAAACCCAGAATTAGGCACAGGTATGCCATCTGTAGAGTTTTATAGTTCCCTATTATCACTCAAATCCCTTATAATTATTACCTAGTAGTAATTAAATTAATGTGATAATCTGTAACCTAACAAAACCTCTGGATGAAGTTTCTTTCTTCTCCTTCTCTTCCTGTTAGATGTGCAATTCCAAGCAAATGTGCAGTGTGCAGTATTGATGTCCAGCCTCCTTTTAAACTCCTTCAAGTCTGTGCTATTAGACTGAGACAACCACATCGAGATAGAGTCTGTCATAGGATTCCCTGAAGCACAGAATGAGGAGAAGACTGAGCAAACACGACCCGGGAAGGCACCAGTTGAACCAAGACAACTCTGTAAGACAAAAACATGCAGTTTTAAACATTCATGTATCACCAGCAGGATACCACCTGTATGCCAGAAGGAATCTGCTCCGCATTCAAAAGTACTTATAATAAATGCACCCTGGAAGGCCTGAAACTGGCTTTCAATACACAATGACAATCTGAAACCAAGTGAGGTGTGTAATATATTACAGGGTTTTCATGTGGAATATTTTTATTTAATCAATATTGTTAATAATTTTTCATCAATTTAATCCACCTTGACTTTGGTTGCAAAATAAATTACTTCAAAGAAAAAAAATCAATCACCTTTAAATGTCACTTTGTTAATTATTTTTTAAGTGCCCTCTATCACTATCACTCTTGTCCCTGCTTAGAAATATGTGATGGATCAAAAAGACAAGAAAATCACCTGCATTTTGAGATAACCCTTTTATATGTTTTGGGTAGAAATAACCTATTTCTCAGCAAAAACATTAAGTAGAAATCACTGTAAAACAGATTAGAAAAGATATAGAAAAATATAACATAAAAAAAATCAATCATAATTCTACCCTCCAGAGAGACCACTGTGAAAATGTTGGCTCACTTCTTTCTAGTCTTTTCTTCTATGAGTATGAATGTTATTATGTATAATGCCAATTACAGGAAAACCTATAGGAATCATCTAGACAGGCAATTCAACAAGCATGTATCAAGAACATGCTTCTTCAAAAATGCCCTCTTGTGAACTGGAAAATCCCAGGCCACTTGTTACCAACACACACCACCCAACTGTGGCTGCCTCCAGCGGTTTCCTTGAGTTCCAGGGACCCTAGGATGGGGCACCTCTTCAGTCTTCCTCTGTCCCAAGCCTGCCAGTCAGCCCAAAGCTTCGAAGTGAACAGCTTATTGGCATAAAGAGGTTGGTGGAGGTGGTGGGTGACGACTTCTCTCATTTAATATCTATTTAGCAGTTTCAGTAAAAAAAAAAGAAAACAACCAGGGAAACAAGTGCCCTGGTGCCTTTTTGGGTGACTACTATAGGTTTATATTTTCCCTTTGTACTTCTATAAAATGCTAATCCTCAAAAGTCACCCTAAAGATTTCCACACTGCTGCTTTAGTTTAATCCATAATTCATATGGCTAAAAGAGCAATTTATGCTCGGGAATGGAAATCAAAAACCCGACCAGTAAGAAAAGGTGCTGTGATACCTTTTTTCTGTAATATACCCACAAAAGCAGTCTCTTCACTTCTCAATTACTACATTTAAAAAATCAGACATGTTATTCTATAGTATGTAACAAAGATGTATATTTCAATGGCGTTTTTATGCAAAACTATTTTCTGTGCTTTATTTGGATTGAATAGACTCTAAATACTTAGAAATGCTGTGACCTCTGGGATCTTATCTTTATTCTGACGTTCCCTGAAATGACACACCAGGCATTTTCTGCTTTTATGTTAACCATACAACCCCTGGATTTCTGATGATAATTTTAAAGGCAAAAAGAATCAGTAAAAAAAATACAAAAAAAAGCAGTAAGATATAGACAATAGCATACTGTTTGTATTAGAAAAGAGCACTTTGACTTTAAGGCTGAATTTTAAGCAAGAGATAAAAGTAGTATGGTACCTGACAACAACAGTTTACAACAATGGCACTTTCTAAATCTTAGAGACTGTATTATGGGGAGATAGAGCAACACACATAGCAACAATCAACTAGTCCTTGCTCTCCTTAAACTGAGAAACTTGTCAAGTATTGCCAAAACAGATCTTTTTATTTCAGAGTGTTATTATTAGAGTTGTAAAATTATTTCTTCTACGTAGGCTCAGATGAAATCTCCAAAAATGCCTCATAATTGCTCTTTAGTGTCACGGTTTGTTGACTGGTTTTTGCCATGTGCCTCTCTCTGAAAAGCCAATCCACCTCTCAGTAAATTCACCTGGCTCAATCAACTGCAAGTGTCCTTTGAAATTATTTGCCTTTTCAGAAAGCAAAAGGTCAGAGACAGAGGAACCTCGACATTTTCCTGCTAAAAACCATTCACATAAACCACTGCTCAGGTGCTCTAATAAATGGGAAATAGCTTGCTCAAGAAGTTAGTTTGCCTTAGCAGCAGCAAAGTCAACTGCTGTCCCTTCTTGGCCTGATGCCATATGACAGGGGTGGACTAACAGAATTCTGATCCATAGAAATTTTTGTATTCTTACCCTTTTTATCTTTGGAAATATGCAGTTTTCTAGCATTCCTTCCCTGTGCCTTTCACTAGAGGAAATGTGAACCCAAACACACTTGAAGCAGAGCTCTCAACCCGTCACGTATCCGCAGGGTCTCCATAGTCCACCACATGGCAGTCAGAGTCCTCTTTCTGCCAATTTGCAGTGGAGACAGGTGCTCGACTTGACTCAGTGACATGGGCTCTGCCTCAATTGGTGATGCTCTGTTGGGACTGAACTACTTGGGACTTTGCTCATCTTTACTTTCTTCTTCTGGAAACACTGTTATACTTTTCACCTCACCTTTCCCTTCAATGACACCATGCTTTCTGTTTCTACCACCTACAAGTACCTGTCTGTTTCCAGTTGCCACCCTCCAAAACAATTTTCTCCTTTCTCTGATGGTGACTTAACAAGATTGACTCCGTTCTCACTCAAGGTGAACAGTGAGTGGATCCCACGATTTCCCAGAATAAATAATGCCCCTCCCTTCATGCCACATTCATTACCCAGTAGGCCTTACTGTCATTATTTTACTTAGATATTAAGTATACTTTACTTCTTAAATATAAAATAGATGTAGGCCGGGCTCGGTGGCTCAGCCTGTAATCCCAGCAATTTGGGAGGCCGAGGTGAGCGGACTGCCTGAGCCCGCGGGTTCGAGACCTGCCTGGGCAACTTGCCGAGACCTCATCTCTACAACAAATCAAAAATTAGCCAGATGTGGTAGTGCATGCCTGTAGTTCCAGCTATGTGGAAGGCTGAGGCGGAAGGATCGCCGGAGCCCAGCAGGTCAAGGCTGCGGTGGCCGGGAGCGGCCATTGCACTCCAGTCTGGGTGATAGAGTGAGACTCCAACTCAAAAAATAAATAAATAAATAAATAAATAAAATAGATGTAAAATAGATATATTTTACTTCTTAGATATGAGGCTACTTCTCACCCATCCACAGCTGTTGAACCTGCTCTGTGTTCCCCTGGTAATCATGAGTCAACGCCTCCCACCTCAGCCAGGCCCCTGAATCTTTTGAACAATGCAGCTTCAAATTCATGGTCAGCTACTTTAAAATGAAAGAACTGAGGTAAAAGTCATTAGGCTTTTAACAAAAACCTGCTGCAAAGCTTCTAGAACAAAAAATAACTGATAATACCAACTTCAGAATATTAAACAGAATACATTTCAGAGCACATAAAGGCTGTAACAGCATTCTCAAATTGATTTTTTTTTTTTTTGAGTTGGAGTCTCACTCCGTCATCCAGGTTGGAGTGCAGCTGCACAATCACAGCTACTGCAGCCTTGACCTCCTGCCCCAGGCGATCCTTCTGGCTCAGCTTCCCAAGTAGCTGGGACTACAGGTGCGTGCCATTGTGTCCCACTAATTTTTTGATTTATCGTAGAGACAAGGTCTTGCCACGTTACCCAAGCTGTTCTCAAACTCCTGGGCTCAGGCAATCCTCTGGCCTCAGCCTCCCAGAATACTGGGATTACAGGCATGAGTCACCACGCCTGGCCTCAAATTGATCTCTTATGTAAAGTTATTAGAATAAAGCATTACTGTGCTATCTCATCTCGAGGTTCTCAAAGCAGACACAGAAAACAGCTCAGTTTTATAAATATGCTTATATTAGGGAGCACTTTTTGAAAGTGACCCTTGAAAATAGCAAGTCAGCAAAACTCTAAGAAACTTCTGACATGGTTCTAGGTACCCAAAACTTCTGACTGAAACAACACTTGGAGACCCTGTGACCCAGGGCTCCAAAATAACCCAGAGGCATTGGTATAGGAGACTGAATAACATTTGCTCTCAATGACCATGATGGCCCTCATCTGCAAGCAAATCACCAGAGGAACCTATCTAGTGAGACAAGACATTCTACTGTGGTCATTTTGGAGTAAGTCTGTACAACCCTGAAAAATTATCTGATTTAGTATCTACCAGATAGTACACTGTGGGAGGGAGAAAAAACCCTAGTCAGGAAGTTTAGTACTTCCTTGAGAAGTGATTCAGAAAACCACAGATCTTGCTGTGATTAAACATCAGGCCTTGTAATCATTCAACTAGTAGTTGGATTTTGACATGTGACTGACAGGTGAGTTTCTAAGTTTTAAAATTACTGAATTGTGACATTTGAACACTGGCTCTAATGGGAGGGAATTCCGTTGACCATACAAAATGTTTGGGATGCAGAACTAAAAGTTATTGTTGGGTAACAACTTTACAGAATTTTCAGATACTCAATGATGTATCACCACACCTCAGTCCACGAAGGATGTAAACCTCTGCTGCAAGACACAGGGCAAGATTAATTCATCAAAAGTAAAAAGAATTTCAACACAGACCCCGCAGTTCTAGCAACTTCAGCCTTAGAGGGACGTGGGGCATGTTTGTGTGTATTTATTGCACATACAAATACATATACCAAAACATTTCTTTCAAATAGAAGTCTAGATATTTAAATTATTAGCATCAGCAAGCAAATTATTTAGAAGAGACAAAACAAACATCGGTGGGTACCAGCTGTGCCCTGCACTAGGCTCTTTCACATGCATTTTTTTCATCAACTGTCTAAAATGTCAAAATGTTAAGGGATTTTATTTTCTCCCCTGAAAACAATCTTGATGGAATAAAATTATTTAGAGTTTCATTTTTTCCCCACAACACTCAGAGAGTTGAGGTAGAAAATTTTTACATCTATGCAGACATACAAGAAGAACATGTGGTATGAAATCAACCAAAAAGAGGGAAATTTTGTTTCCCTCAGCTAGATAGATCCCTGGTTATATCAGTGAGAAAGAAACTGGCAGAAATAGTGCTAAGTGTTTCTTCTGCTGCCTATGCCAAAGAAATAAAAATCTCTGCTTGTACCTGGTCACTATGAATTTGCAAAATGAGGAATGAGCACTGACTGATGTCAGTTCTAGTTAATTCATGCCAGACACCAATCTCTGTTGAACAAATCAACACTGCAGCTGGACCTAGGAGAGGAACAGATACTCTGCTGGCCAAGCAAAATGGTCAGGCAAGCACTGATTTCCTCTGCAACAAGACAGTTTAGGGTGGTTACTGTTATTGGTGTCTTCCCTGCCTTAAACTGATCAATAAATATGTGTTTGTTATATCCTAGAGACCATAAGCAAAAGGTATGCTGGGGCTAGGCTCAACAGCTCACACCTATAATCCCAGCACCTCGGGGGCTGAGGTGGGAGGATTGCTTGAGTCTAGGAGTTTGAGACCAGCCTGGGCAACATAATTAGACACCGAATCTACAAAAAAAAAATTAGTCGGGTGTAGTGGTGCATGCCTGTAGTCCCAGCTACTCAGGAGGTTGAGGCAGAAGATTGCCTGAGCCCAGGAGGTCAAGAGGCTCCAGTGAGCTGTGATCATGCCACTGCACTCCAGCCTGCGTGAGATCCTGACTTAAAAAAAAAAAAAGGGTTGTCGGAGGATAAAATTATCTGGCATTTACTGTTGTTGTTTTTAAATACTGGAAGGACAAAACTATTTCTAGACAACAGGAAAAACCACGGTTTCTCTGCTAAGCTGCAATGACCACCTAGCAAAGCTGTGCCCATCAGCTGGAAAACTTTCTATCACCTGAGGGGGCACAAAGCAATCTTTGATGCTTTACCAAGTAGAGAAGCAGTAAGCCGCTTGATTTCAATTGTGACACAACTGAAGTGAATTGAAAGAAAGCTGATATGTAATAGTTGTTAGATGATGCTGTTTAGAAAACTAATTGGAAGCAAAGAACTTATTCTAACATCTGGTGGTAGCCCATCTCCCTAATGGGAGCACATGTTTCCAGGATAGTGATCTTCTCATTTCATTAATATCACTCTCCTTCATATGATAACCCAAACTTGTATCAGGTTTAGCAAAGTTAAAACCTACTCTGTGTGCATTACTGATTGACAGAAACAATCTAGTTTGTTGTTAATTATATTTAGAAATCCATTACTTGGACACCTTTTGCTGTTAGGTGAAAGTGCTATGCCAGAAGTTGCCCAAAGGATGACTCTGTTTTACTGGCTTTTTAAAAAAAATTTATTTACCAGTCAAGAAGGTCAGCACAGTTATTATTTCAATTATAAGCCTGTCAGAAAGATTCCTATAAACATCTGAACTCATGAAATGTCCGATTTTAAAGCATCTCTTACACTGGGTGACTTCCTTTCATTAATCCCTCAGGCTTTAAACTCCATATACACTATATACCCCTGACATTTTATACCCTGTGTTAAGATGCTAGATTCTAAGTAGTTTCTAAAAAGCAATATGCCAGTGGTTCTCAATGAGAACCTGCATATTAGAACCATTTGGTAGGGTGAGGGTGGGTGAATTTTAAAATTCAAATGCTAAGCCCCATCCCAGGTTCATTCAGAAACTCTGGTGGGGGGGGGGTCAGAATACATTTGGGCTAGAATACATTTCAAGAAGAACAATTATGGATATCTTCTTTTACTGGCAGTGAAAGCTCATATAAAGTAATTTGCCTCACTGAGAATTTTCCATACCAATATCTGATATAACAGTGCCACAAACTTTCTCTAACACATTTAGATAGTAAATAAAAAATTTCTTACCTGTATGATAAAATGTGAGGAAAAATAAAAGTACTCCCATGAACATATTACTTAAAAAAGTCACAACTCCACAAGTAATTCCTTCTGGAACTGGGTAGACAGTTTCCACAAAAAGCTCAAAAAATATAGGTACGCTGCTATTCAAGAATACTCCAAGGAGAATACAGGAGGCATACAATGTCACTAAAATAAAAACACAAACATTTTAGTTTTACAGTAGCAGCAGTGAGTCACATCAGATGGATCTTCTGGGTATTCTCTTTCATGAGTAATAACTCTGGAATTTCAACTCTTTTCAGTTGTAGTTGATGAAGTTTGACAAAGCATCACACATTTGTCAACTCTTTGCTCAGGTCTTCTAGAGTAGGCAGAAAAAGGTTTTGTTGCTGGTTGATTACTAGTTTATTTGCTTTACCTTTTTGGTGGATTATTCCAAAGCACAAAACAAGTTACTATTGTTATAGAATTAAAAGGATTCTGCCCCTTGGCCACACTCCTGGCAAACAGAGGGATAAATAAAATACAGTAATTTAATTTGAAATCTAGACTCATTTTATAATTATAAAGAGAACTTAAAATCTAAGAATAAATGTAAGAATCATTAAATGCTACTGGAAATTACATATTTAAAGAGGCTGGTTAATAACTGCTTTCAAGCACAAAACAAACACTATTCAGTATGTAATTTCTGGACAGGCACTTAAAATGAGTTCTCAAATTTGGAATGAGTTTTGTGTCAACAGTTTGTTTTAAAATAAGTACCTTTTTTGGAATACAGAAAAAAATTTCACCCAGAAATGTACACTTAATACTGCTCAGGATCTTAGATTAGCTGATAAAAAGTCTACTAGATTTGTAGCAAAAATCTACTGAATAAAGATGGCATTCTTATAAGAATATTTAGGGCACTATATATACCCCACTCCAAGTAATTTTATCATTTCTACTACTGTCTGCCCACAACTTTCATTAATTTTAATTTGAAGCTGAAAACAGAATCAGTGAGGAAAAATGATACTCTGTTTAGAAACCTAAAACACATTTTTTTATCCTAATAAGTATATCATATCTGCTGACAATAATGAGAACTTATTCTATAAGAATATTACTATTCTTATAGAATATATATATATTATTCTACAAGAAAAATATTCCTAATAAAAACATTTGTAAAGAAAAAAATTTCTGTACAGAAACAGCAGAAAGCAAGTTATGCTAAATTTGTTATGATCATTCGTGCATTCATAGAACATTACCAGAATTCACCATAACTGATTACAATAATTAACAGTCCATGTCACTGTTGAAGGGGTAAAAAAATAATAGTATCTACTGATTTCTAATAGAATTTCCCTAATTAACCTCCAGTCTCACTTCTCGCTCCAATTACACTAGCCTTTCAGGATTATAAAATATTTAGTATATTCTAATAAAGCAAATAGTTGGTAATTACTTTGACTTTTTTTTTGGAAGACATATGAAAATAAAGAACAAAACAATTACTTAGTGAATAAAGAACTGTTGGCTAATGTAGTGACTAAATTATTCACACAATTACATGGGAAACATCTGATAGTTACAATAAATACCATTTAAAACATGTCATAATATTCGATAGATTCTTAAAAGCAAACCATAACCTAACACTCCATGCTCACAATATATTTGATAGTCATAAACCAATCAACATTTTCTACTTACACATGACTTATTAGTGGTACATTAGGAAATCTAGGGATGGCATATCACTGGTAGCCTTTATAAAGTATTGTATTTCCAAAACACTTTATAATAATTTATTGATCAGTCAGTGGTAATCAGAGCAGAGAGGACTACTGACCCAAACATAGATGAGCCTAGGAGTTTAAAACAAGAAAATATTGAAGTAAATGAAAGGAAAAAAAATCAAGCTCGTTAGGACCAGCAAGTGCTACTTCTGAATAAAGACTCATAAACTACTTACTGGTGGAATTAGCTGTTTTTAGGAAACATGTTTAGAAATTATTATTTCTACTTTTTTATGTCTGAAGGACGCACAGCACTACATGTAATTTGTTTTGTTTTTAGAAACATGTCTTGCTTTGTTGCCCAGGCTGGTCTTGAACTCCTAGCCTCAAGCAATCCTCCTACCTCAAACCTTCCAAAGTGCTGGGATTATAGGCAAGATCTACTGCACTGGGCCTCCTATGTGTAATTTGTAATCAGGCAAATGAAAATGTAATACATGAAAAATAATAATGTTTATAATAGGATAACTGTATGTGGTAAAAGAAAGAATGTATAAAAATATAGTGATAAGGACACAATGAAAGGGAACTATTAGTACGGACTCTTTAAAAGAGAGATTCGATTTTACTGATTTTTATCAAGCATGGTACAAAAAAGGAGATGTGAGATGTGACCAAAGAGTCTAGGCTGGTGAAGCAGAGGGCCCTGTCTGAAAACCCTTCATGACCAGGAAACTCTTGGCCCTCACTTCACTCTCATGAATAATCTTTGCATTTTGTTTTGCTAGGTATATGAATTCTAGGAGGAATTTGGAAGAAGAGGCATAACTGTCACTGGAGAAATAACACTTCTATTGTGGGTAAACAATGCTGATGGATCCGTGAATAGTTCATCTTCTGGTAAGTAATTTAGAAACATCTATCAACATAAATAATGAGATTATTCTTTGAACTAGCAATTCCACAACTAGAAATTTATGCTACAGTTAAGCAGGTAGAGTATTAAAGAACACTCACCCAAAAATTATAGTATGAGAAGATTACAAACAAGCTAAATGTATACCAATGGGGGGCTGATTGGTTAAAAATTTATAAAACATCCAAACAAGGGCATATTATACAACGATTAAAAATAAAGCAATTCTGTATGCATCAATAATATTACTGACCAATAATATTACTAACATTAGGTGAAAAAGTAAGGTGCTGAAAAGTGTTTTATATTTTTTTATAAAGGGACACACATTGTGTAGTTTGTAAATGTATAGAATTCTCAGCTGGGTGCAGTGCCCAGGCTCACACCTGTAATCCCAGCACTTTGGGAGGTGGAGGCAAGAGTATTACCTGAGCTCAGGAGTTCGAGACCAGCCTGAGCAACATGGCAAGACATCCTCTCTTTAAAAAAAGAATTCTCTGGGAAAAATACAGAAGAAACTGACAATCAGGCTTGTCTCCAGAGAGAGAAATTAGGGGTCACACAGGAAAGTAGAGACTTTTCAGGGTATACTCTTTTTCTACTATCTAAATTTGAATTTTTCCTTGCTATGGATATATCTTACTTATTTAACAAAATAAAAAGAGAAATTTCATTGTAAACTAATGTCTACCAACAGGGGGCCTGGCAGATTAAAAATTTATACGACAGCTGATACAACTCAGTTCACATGTATCTGTTAGTGCATTACCTCAGAAATGGTTATCACTGCACCGGTGAGCTGACCCAAAGAACTGATGCCTACACCCAGAAGCTGTATAGCCCAGCCTTGGTGCAGGATCCTTGACAGAGATTTCCACTTCATTTATCAGAATTCCCATCATGTAGGATAAATTATATGCAGGATAAATGGATGATAAAACTGCAGAGGCCAGTAATAAAAATATTTAGTATTTTCATTCAGTTATCTCAGTGCTTGCTTCTTGTGTTGCTATAAAAGTGATGACCAGAGTTTTTTTTTTTTAGACTGGATGGATATGCAGAAATCACTTGTAATTGCAGAAACTAAAGATTCATGAAAGGGTTAAGTTGCGACCTTCCTAATCAGAATGGGGGAAGGCAGCTATGTCGGGATTGATTTAATATATATGCCACGGTGTTCTGGGGCATGCACACAGTAGAAGGTGATGATTACAAGTCTGAATTTGACTTCCATTTGAGTTTTCAGTTTTGTCTCATACATCCAGTGGGTGAATGTCATCTATTAAAAGTCAGGCAGACAAGATAATTTCCTACTTGTCAGAGAGGGTTCAAACTACATGATCATTAAATATTTCCATGACTTTCCATAATACTGATACTAAAATTATAATCAACTGCCTTTCAATTAAAAAGTCAAGGTAATTTAGCAGAATAAACACAATTGAAGTGCTGATGCAGTTTTTTTCCCAAGGAAGCTAATAAAATTTCATGGGTCCACAATTTAAATCGCAAAAAACACAGTACTATGTAACACAAAATAGTTAAAATGAATGTATTTCAAGCACATGAATTGGATCATAACCCTTAAAGTATGCCTCCCCACACTTGCTCCCAAGACAAACAAAATTACTAAAACTTTGGAAAAACACAACTTTGTTTAAATGCATTTTACTAATGAAAACATTCAGACCTTAATGATCAGCAGTTATTTTTTTAAAAAATCACAAAATTTCAGAAAAGAATAAGAACTAGCCAGGCACACTGGCTCAGCTTGTAATCCCAGCACCTGGGGAGGCGAGGCGTGAAGATTGCCTGAGGCCAGCCTGAGCAACATAGTGAGACCTCATCTCTATTTAAAAAAAAAAAAATTGAAAAAATTAACTGGACATAATTGTCCATGCCTGTAGTTACAGCTACCTGGGAGGCTGAGGTAGAAGGATTGCCTGAGCCCAGGAGTTCAAGGCTGTGGTGAGCCATGATAGTGCCACTGCACTCCAGCCTGGGTGACAGAGTGACACTCTGACTCAAAAACAAAACATCAACAACAAAAACTATCCCACTCAACATCTAATAAGATTCTCAATATGCTATCAATGACAATAGCAACTTCATAATCTTGAATTAATATAACTTTAAAAATATCTTTAAAACTACGCTCACATATATAATCAAATTTGATTATTTTACCAACTTTTTGAGGCAGGTAAAGTGAGTGTTTTATAGTTGAAGGGACCGAAGTTCTGAAAGTCAAGGACAGTTTATTCAGAAACAATGTAGGTTGGGTGTGGTGGCTCACACCTGTAATCTCAGCACTTTGGGAGGTGGAGGTGAGAGGACTGCTTGAGCCCAGGGGCATGCAGAAATCACTTGTAATTGATTTTGACGCCAGACTGGGCAACTTGGAGAGATTTCATCTCTATAATAAATAAAAAATTAGCCAGGTGTGGTGGTGTGTGCCTATGGTTCCAGCTACCTAGAAGGCTGAGGCAGAAGGATCACCTTTGCCCAGCAGGTTGGGACTGCAGTAGCCGTCCGTGAGTGTGCCACTGTACTCCAGGCAATAGAGTGACACTCCAATTCAGGGAGGAAAAAAGAAAAAAAGAAACAATGTAAATTAACAGTGTTAATAATAATATAATTAAGGCCTATAATTAAGACTCTAGCATGTTTTCTATAAATCCACCAAGTCAGACTGAAAAAAAATAACAAGGCTTGGTATTTTTTAATTCAACAGTAATAACACAAAAGTCCTGCTTCCCAAATCTGTATTCGGCACAAAAGCTAGAAGTGATTGCACATAAAACAGATGACAGAATTACAAACAGAGAGCATCAAAAGGTTACAAACAAAAAGATGAATTTTAGTCATGATAAATGTAAAATGGGTCCAAAACTATTGCTTAAGTATACAAGAGGGAAAACTTAGCTTAAACTTTTCTTCAAAACCATTTATCAGATCCCTATTATACGAAAGCTGCTGTGCTAAAGCGGTAAATAGAATACACTCTATCCTCAGATACTCCTACTCTAAGGAATATGATAAACACCTATTGGCTCAGCAACCATTTATATGCACAGCATCAAGAAGATAATTATATTCCACTCTCTCAACAAAACACTGTCTAACCATGAGAAGCAACAGCCTCCCAGTAACATGTTTTAAGAAGGACCCTGGCAAGCTATGGTAGGTTAGGAAAGAGAGCAAGCAGGTTGGCCAGTGGTGTGTAACCCAGATCTGATGAAAAATGGTTGCAAAAATTAGGGGTATTTAGATGAAAGGCTATGGTCAGACATGGCAGATGTCTTCAAATGCTTTAAGGGTCACCGATGGAAGAGAGAGGGAACTGACGTGCTCTCTTTGAAATGTGCAGCTCCAAATCAGTTACAGTTCACTGGGAGGAAGAATGTTCCAGAGTGCAAGCTAACCAGCAACAAAAACAAGAAATGTCTTCTTTTGAGGGAGGTATTCAAATTGCAGTTAGATGAACTTATATCTGGGGTGTTACAGAAGAGATTCATTTATTGAATGATAAATTATATCAGAAGATGTCTAAAGTTCATTTAAGCAGATCAATAACAAATTTAAATACATGTAGGTAGGAGAGTTTAACCAGGATATTAACAAAAATCTTATAGATGCTTCTAGGTGGACAACACTAACACTGTAGAGAATTTGTTTACAGTTTTATTAAAAAATAAGAAACATTATAAAATAACAACAGATTTTTATTATAAATTATCTTAAAGAGTAGAATCAAGGAATTTCCCTAAAGAGTGGGGTTAAAATATTAATACATGTTGCTGGATAAACTTTTATTTCTGCATAGTAACAACTTTTATTTTACAGTAAAGCTAGGAAGTTAACTGGGAATTATTAAATTAGATCTTTATTTAAAATATTTCACAATCTAAATTAAACTTGACTTTTTTTTTTTTTTT
>NW_007231622.1:390402-408172 GCF_000164805.1 Carlito syrichta | reverse complement strand
GCGATCGTCCGCCTCAGCCTTCCAAGTAGCTGGAACTACAGGCGTGCGCTACCACGCCCGGCTAATTTTTTGATTTATTGTAGAGATGAGGTCTCGCCAAGTTGCCCGGGTAGGTCTCGAACCAGAGGGCTCAGGCAATCCACTCACCTTAGCCTCCCAAAGCACAGGATTATAAGCTGAGCCACCGAGCCCAGCTAAACTTGATATTTTTAAGTGAAAATATTCCTTTTGGAAGTAAAGACATATATAAAGAGAAACAATAAGCAGTAAAGAGAAACATTCACCATGTCTGCTAACTACATAGTATTTTCATAGGTTTAGAGTATGCTGAATATACAGAATACACATATGTGTGCGCACACACACACGCATATTCATTTCTGTATAACTGGGCTATACCTCTCTTCTCAACATCATATTTTCTTCCCAAAAAACTGATTGTTGTGTCGTTCATAATCTACTGCTAATTAAAACATGCAGTACATGAAACTGGGGTTCAAGAGGATGGCATATTTTGCTGCAATAATGACTGATTTTCTTTCTGCATATTATTAATTTGCAGGTGTCCCTAGTTTAGCCTCTTTGTTGTCATACTTTAGTACTATAAAGTTTGACAGTTATGTTTAGATTCCCTATGGTGGAAAGGCAATTTAATTATCTTGCAGAAATGACACACAACTAACAACCCTTTGAGTGGGCCTAGAGACTGGTTGTGAAATCAAATACAGTCTCACAGGTATAGGTTTATCAGAGCTTTCATATTCCCAAGGAATTATTGATGATTCTGAAGAAGGCAATGCACTATTAAATCATGGAACACTGACTGATCACCTGGTTAAGCCCTTCACAGCTGCAAGAACAGATTCTATTTGAAGACTTACTTCTCTTCTTGAAAATTCCATAGATAAACGTTACATGATCTTCCTCAATAGAACCTTTGAGCATTTCATGATTCTTATGCTAAGATTTTTTACAAATCCAGTCTCTTTTCTTAAAAAAAAAACTGTTCTTTTCTCTCTCTCTTACTCTGTTTCAATAGAGACAGGGTCTCGCTCTGTCACCCAAGTTGGAGTGCAGTGACATAATCACAGCTCACTGCAGCCTCAAACTCCTGGGTTCAAATGATCTTCCTGCCTCAGCCTCCCAAAGTGCTGAGATTACATGTGTGAGCCACTGTGCCTGGCTTCATTCTCTTCTAATCCATATTCTATTTGTCCTTTCTTGATCAGTCAGTCATGAACACAATTAACAGTCACTTTTAGCCCATAAAATTGAAAACAGTGGCTAAGTTAATCCTTAGCCTTCTTTCCTTAAAGCTTGAAATCTCTAATTTCTTTAATAATCTACATTTATTTAATCACAATCATTCTTTTCTGAATTTTCTCATCCCCTAACCTCCCATTTTTGGGCAAGTGCATGTTTTTATTTCTCTTTTGCTATTAAAATGGGACATAATTATCGAATAAAGGCAAAATACATGAAAATAAAGAGGATTACTCTCTAGCCTATGCATGTTGAATGTCTTTCAATATAATGGCATTTCTTTCTTTTTTTTGTCTTTTTTTCTTTTTTAAATATCAGGAGTCATTTTTGTGGTCAGCCATCACTACCAACGGGTTTCTGTCTAGCTAGTCATCCTTCCTTACTCTCCATCCAGTATTTGTTTCTGATATCACCATCATGGCATTCTAGTAACTTCAGATGAGATTACATGAATAATCTCTCCCAAGGCAATTTCTGTCAAACAGTCAAATTACATTGTTTCAGCAAACTCAACACCAAAGTGCTAACATTTTTCAAAATGTCATTTTCAAAGCATTCATCTGTTCAGTAAAAAATGACTGGGTGAGTTGTGGCTAACAGGGCTGCTAGACATCTAGTTCTCATATAAGGTGAATAATGTATTTTCATAATTCTGTTTATAGCACAGGCTGTGAGATTTTGAAACCCACGTTATCTAGTCATTGAGGCTATTTATCTGTCCTATTCTAAGTACTTCCATTAATAAAGCCATACTGCAATTTTAAATATTGTTTTCCTAAGCACAAGAAGGCATTCTCTGATGGCCTCCAAGAGAATGTATGTAAGCAAGTGCATATAACAAAAAAGTATGCTTTTGGATAGACTGGAATGACTCAGTTTTTCTTTTGTAGAAATACAGACGATAATATCAAGATCAGTGGACTACAGAAAGATTGCAACAGAAGGTTTTAATGAGATGGCAGGTAGTACTTATAGCACATGAGTTTTAACAAAATTAGCTAGCTTTTAATTTATTACGTCAACAGTTATAGCTAACGCATATATTTTCAAACACCCTTCATGTAGATTATTCTAATATATAAAAACCATAATAGAAATATTAAGTTTGCTAGGAAAAAGGAAAAGAATCTAGATATTTTCCTGATTAAAATAGGAATGACTAGTAAAAAAGAAACATGAATTTGTCATTACTGACTTTAAATATCAGACTAAAGGTCTAGATTTGTCTATAATTAGGTTTTGTAGTAAGTTCTCTTTCATGAAACCTCTTTTACTTAAAAGGAATTAGGTCAGATTTTTACAAAGGCAGTAAGAGTATTTGTGACAGATTTATTCAAATTCTCCATTGTTCAATTTAAAACGTGCCCTTTTCTTTCCTATAGCTAGTGCTGAATAATAAAAAGTGACCCTGGTTGCTGACTACCACTGGTAATAAGTCATTTCTGATGAGGCGCAAATGGAGATAACATTTCCTTATTTCCTTCCTTCCTTCCTTCCTTTCCTTCCCTCCCTCCCTCCCTCCCGCCCTACAGATACAAGTTGGAAACATAATTTATCAGGCACAAATCCTTGCTCCAGATTTTCAGACTGGTAGGAGAGATAAGATGTATGTATACTCAAGTAACTATTAACTTGTATCAGGAAGGAGAAAAAAAAAGACTATCATAATTCAGAGTAGGAATGTGAATAACTCTAGTTCTTAACCCAGTGCATTTTTAAGTTAAAATGCACCTTTCAGGAGTATCTAAGTAACATTCAAAAACACTCTACAATTGAAAGCAACAGAGGAACTTATAAAATCTGTGGCTGTTAAGATGGCCACATAAAACTCAACCTTTCCATTCTGGCTTTGACTTAATTTAGAATTCGGCTTTCCTTTCTGTTCAACAAAATTATTTTCAAAGACAGATTGGAAAAACATGGTCTTGACCTGGATCAATCACATCAATTTTTCTTCAAGATTTTAAAAATACATAATTTCCAAATGTATGTTTTCACCGGTTATAAATGTAAAACACAATCAATATATAAATCCAGACCAAAAAAGGAGATTAAAAAATTCACTCCTAGAGCCTCCACCCAGATAAAACTGTTAATTTTTATCATGTTAAATAGAAAACACATAAAATTTAGTGGATGTACTATCTTATGAATATTCTACACTGGATTCAAGGGAAAGAAATCTGTTCACTATGTATTCAAGACTATTTTCTTGTAAAATCTCACAGATGCTTATCTGACATATAGTATCACTAAAAAATCTAAATGTAATGCCATGAATAAGAAAAATAAGAGGCGTTGTAAATGAAGAGACTGTTGTACGACTCAAATGTTATACAACTTCTAAATTATGAAATTATACCAGAATAAAATTTTTTTAAAATTGTGGCCCAGAACACACGCCAAAATTGCTCAAACCCCCAAAGTAGGACGCCAGTGTATAAAACAGTGCACAATATTTTACTCTGTGTCTAATTATTACTCTGGACAACTGGGCTTTCCAGACAAAACAATGCATATATAGAAGAAGGGATTGCCAGCAGGATGGTGTGGAGGAGAAGTTTCCAAACCTTCTTTTTCTTTGTGCTTATTGTCTCAGTAATTTTTTTATGGTGCTCCAAGGCTAAAAGAAATAGCTAATAATTCCTTTAATTACATAGTTAGGGTCAAACAACTTAATAAATATATATTTCCTAAGAATTTACTAGCCATTTAAAAACTACCCATAAACTGAAAGAAATGTATTTTTCTTTCATTATTAAATAACAGCAACTACTTACTAACAGGACATATGCTGCTTTTTTTCTTTTTCACTCCTTTATTCTTTCTCCAGGACATGTGCTTCTGATGGGTACTGCATGGCTTCTCAAATCTTGGAATCAGATCCGGCACCCTTACCCCTATTTCCTGTTCCATACTAATTTTTTTTTTTAATCACAGCAACTGCCTAAAAGCTAACTTTGCAAAGATATCATGTCCCCCAAAAGAATGCAGCAAATCTGATGCTGAAAGTGAGAACTTCCTAGAACTAGAGGTTCAAGTAGTGTCTGACAGATGTTGCGTATCCCTGTGCTGCCCTGTGAGTTTGCTGTGGCACTCCAGAGCAGCTAGCTTGGTGCACAGTTGGTAATTATGGGTTTAGGACCATCTTATCCCATTGCTCTATTGTCACTGTAAAAGTGGTAGAACTCGCAAATACATGGCTGTATTGAAAGATTTGATGCCTCTGATGTGTAACAGCTGGTTCTTTTATTACAGAGTACAGAGATCCAAACTGATAACATGTAGAATTCCTTAATTATATGTAGGTAAAAGGAGCCTTCTTATGGACTCTCATGGAACATACATGCTACTGGGCAACAGGTCCCTACAGAGCCACTTTCCGACTCTTATTTACTTCTACTGATTCAGATGTTTAGCATAACAATTAATCCTACAATCTGCCTTTATAACAAATAATTCCATAATTAAAGACATACTGCAAAAGGTGACTGAATACTAATTGCAAATATAATTTAAAATATGCATCTTAAGCAACCTTTTGTTAGCGGAAAGGAAGCAGCAATAACAGAGTCCTATTGGTTTATATAATTACCTGTCACAGTAATTTTTAAAAGATCCTGTGGTAGGTAGAGTAATACTCTCCTTCCCTCAAACATTCTCATGACAATCTCTGGAATTTGTGAATATGTTACTTTACAAGGCAAAAGGGATTAAGGCTGAATGGAATTAAAGTTGCGAATCAGCTGATCTTAAAATTGAGAGATGACCCCAGGTTATGTGGGTAGGCCCAATGTAATCACAGGGATCCTTAAATGTGAAAGTTGAAGGGGAGGAGGAGGAGAAAGAGGGTAAAAGGGGAGAGCTTAGAGGGAGACAAAACTATGGAAGAAAGGCGCAGACAATGCAAAGTGAAAAGGACCTGATCCCCTGTTGCAGGCTTTGAAGACGGAGCACAGGATGTAAGCCAAGGAATGTAGGTAGCCTCTAGAAGCTGGAAAAGGCAAGGAAACAGATTCTTTCCCAGAGTCTGTTCATGTTCTGATTTTTGCCCAGTGAGGCCTGTGTTGAACTTCTAACAGAAGTTGTAGGACAGTTGTATGGAAACATAGGATAATATATTTGTGTTGTTTTAAGCAACCAAATTTGTATAACTTATTACAGTAGCAATAGAAAACAACAATTAAAAAAAAACAGCAACTACACATATTTCAGATCAATTAGCAGAGTAAGCTAGCTAAAATACACGTCCAACAGGTATTTCCAGTAAGTTTTGTTTTGTGTTAATGACATAAAACTAAATATAAAATAAACCTACAGGTGCTGGATTCAAAGAATTCTACTTTACACATCATAGCATAGCTTTTTGCCTTTGTTAATTTGTCTCATTGTCTAACAATGATGTCTTGACTCTAACCAAGATAAAAATCTTTGTATTACACAGTGATATGAATTTCAAATAAAGAACAAACAAATATAAACTTTTCCATATTGTCTGTTTAGGTTAAAAATTATACTTCTTTTCCATATGCAAAATACCAATTAAAATATTTTTAGTTATTTCTTGAACTCTTAGATGGAAAGATGGTTTGATAACTGGACAAGAAAAACTGTTTTGTATACTTAAAAATCACTTACAGAAGGCAAGAAAAAGCCTTACTGTCAGAGTATGTATATTTCTATAACCTAAAAATATTTATTCAAAGTTAAAAAATAGCCTGTGATCACCTGTAGTTAAAGGCAGGTGTGTGATGCTGTTCAAGCAGGTCAGGGTGAACCACGTGGATGATAGGGTAGCCCCAGAAAACAGAAGGAGAAGAATTAGTTTCAGCATACCTCTGATAAAATCTGCAAACCTGTAAAGAAAAAAATGTTCTTTTAATTCTGGATTTTTAGGTATAGTTTAAATCAATGACACTTTCATTAAACAATTACTTGAAGACTTTTCCACGCATTTTTAAAAGCTAGTTTTCTGTTTGTTTGGTTTTTCAACTGACAAATTTTCTTGTGTGTGTGATGTTACTCTGTGGTAAATTTTTTTCTCTCTCTTACAAAATACACAAAATGTCGTCTCTGTTCAGGATCTGTGACTGATAGGATGGATTCTGAGTTATTAAATGCCACTTTTATTTTTTTATTATACATTCCAAACATTCTATAATGAATGAGCACCTTCCAGTTTTATTCCAGTTTTATAATAGGCTAATTTGCTGACTTAAGACTAGCAAAGATGGCTCTCCTCAAATTCAAATGCAGAGAACAGATACAAATAAAATGACTATGCCAGTCTTTGAGGTACTATATAGTCTTGTGCCTGCCTTTGCTCTCCCTTTTCCTTATCATTTTCCAGTTGAATGGCTGTGCTTCTGTTTCTCATATGTGCAAGGTTGCTTCCCATGTCAATATGCAGTGTCTGTACTTGTCTTGTCTGTCTGGAATGCTGGTTCCCCCAGATCTTCACACAACCTACTCCTGTTTATTCCTGAGGCCACTCAGGCCTCAGTTCAACAAAGCGTTCCATGCTCACTGAAGAAGTCCTCCCACCCAATTCCCACATTCTGCTCTATTTCTTTATAGCTTTTTTCTCTATTGAAAGTTATCTCATTTTTGCATTTGTTTATTTTTTCTTTCCTACCAGACTTTAAGCTTCCTGAGAGCAAGAATACACCTCTAGAATAGTGAACATTAAGCTACAAAGCTTAGGACTTTTACAGCATTTTAAGTTCTCAAAATCCCTGCCTTTTCCTTAATTAACACAAAACTAAAAGGCACCTGGTAGAGATGCTTATCATTTAGTTATGCCAAAAAGTTTTCCCACTTGCCAATTGCTTTTCCTCACCTGCAGAATAGCCATTGTTTGTATAGGCACAGTCCTCTGGCTATGCCTACACACAATTTATTAATATTCTGCCCTTCAGAATTGCTCCTATTGTAGAAAAGTTGATCAAATCTCAAATAACATTTACTATGTTCTACTTTGAATCTTTAAAATTGATTTTAATTTCTACTGGAATGATGTGACTGTTCTTCTGAACCCTTTCAGCACTATCTCCTGTTTTGCACTTATTTGAAATGATATGGTTAATCATGTTTGTAAACATTTTCTAGACTAAGATGACATCCTATGAGAGCTGATGCCATCTTTTGGTGGGAAAAAATTGATGCACTTTTGCCCAGTGACTTAGGTTTGTCCCCATCTATAAAAGTTCACAAGCAAAAAATTCTTATGTATTCAGAAAAAGGTTTCCCAGTTTGATAGATATGTCCCTCAAAAAAATCCAAAATTTTGTTTTACCAAACACTTTTCTGGTTTAAATTTTGGTACACTGCATAAACTTATTTGTAAGATAGGCAGATGATGACAAGGTAGGAGAGAATAAAACAGCTTTCTGATCAAATCAGAGTTGAACTTCAAGAAAGTTTCATGGAGCCAGATCATACAAGAATAAACTGACTACTGTAGTCTACTACTTTCGGAGACCCAGTGCTTTCAAACAGGTTGATACCTCTAAAGAATATTATCAGGACCGAAGTAGTACTTTTAATAGTGGTCTTTAACAACATAATTACCAAAAAACACCCAAAGCAATCATGTCTATAGGGATATCCCATTCTATGGAATTCCAAAAGTGGCATCATGAAAATAATTCTATTTTTAAAATTTATTCTTATTTTTTAATTTTTTTAATTTTTAATTTTAAAGATATGGGGTATAATTCTGGGTTAGGTACAAATGTTCATTATGCAGGTACACTTGTTGATGAAGTGTGCCCCCCTCACTTGACAGTTTCCTACTACTGCCAGTCCCTCCCCCACCCCCGGAAAATAATTTTAGAATTGATTTTAGGGCCAGGTGTGGTGGCTCATGCCTGTAATCCCAACACTTTGAGAGGCCGAGGTGGGAAGATTGCTTGAGTTCAGGAGTTTAGAGACCAGCCTAGACAACATAGCAAGACATCATCTATACAAAAACTAAAAAAGTTAGCCAGGTGTGGTGGTGCATGCCTGCAGTCCCAGTTACCGGGAGGCTGAGGTGGAAGGATCATCTGAGCTCAGGAGGTTGACACTGTGGTAAGCTGTGACTGTGCCCTACTGCACTCCAGCCTGGGCAACAAAGTAAGAGCCTGACTCAACAAACAAATAAATAAATAAAGTTGGGTTTAGACCTAAGAAATAACTAAAATTGAACCCATAATAGAGGTAATTTTTTTAGAACTTCCATTTCAACAAATTAAAAGCAGAAATGTTCTTATTCTATTTTTTCCTATAGTTTCAGCTATATATAGTTAAAATTAAAGGATTTAGAAAGAAAGTAAAGAGAAAGGAGCGTGTGAGATATCATTTTTGATACTTAATGGTTTCTTCTTGGACCCATTCTGTATTCAGAATAGGATCTGATCAATAATGACTTATTAAAATTGGCTTGGAGATTTTTTTTTTTTGAGTTGGAGTCTCACTCTGTCACCCAGACTGGAGTGCAGTGGCCGCTCCCGGCCACCACAGCCTCGACCTGCTGGGCTCTGGCGATCCTTCCGCCTCAGCCTTCCAAGTAGCTGGAACTATAGGTGCGTGCTATCACGCCCGGCTGATTTTTTAATTTATTGTAGAGATGAGGTCTCACCAAGTTGCCCAGGCGGGTCTCGAACCCGCGGGATCAGGCAATCCACTCACCCTAGCCTCCCAAAGCGTGGGATTACAGGCTGAGCCACCAAGCCCGGCTGCTTGGAGATTTAATTAGAAAAATTAGGTATGATTCTTGTCAAAATGTGACAAGTTAACATATTTTAGAATCAGTGACTTTCTACAAATATTTTCCTATCCCTCTTATTTTGCTTTTAAATTTTAAAAATCCCTAACTTATAAAAACGTCAAATAAAGTGATTAGAAATTACAGTGTCCAGCCGGGCTCGGTGGCTCAGCCTGTAATCCCACGCTTTGGGAGGCTAGGGTGAGTGGATTGCCTGATCCCGCGGGTTCGAGACCCGCCTGGGCAACTTGGTGAGACCTCATCTCTACAATAAATCAAAAAATCAGCCGGGCGTGGTAGCACATTCCTGTAATTCCGGCGACTCAGAAGGCTGAGGCGGAAGGATCGCAGGAGCCCAGCAGGTCGAGGCTGCGGTGGCCGGGAGCGGCCACTGCACTCCAGTCTGGGCGACAGAGACTCCAACTCAAAAAATAAAAATAAAAAAGAAATTACAGTGTCAATTTATTCTTTCATTATCCTAGAAATATTATGCAAACTGTAAGGTCTAGATATAATATTACACTGTGTCAATTTTGTTGAAGAATTTAGGTATTGAGCTGACTTATATATCTTATTTGATCTCCCAAATATGTCATTAGATTCTCCTCTTCCTGGTAAAGTTGATTGCCTAATTTTGTTTTTGATTAAAAAGGGTAAAATGATTTGGGAAGTGAATGAATATTATCTCTTTGGAAAGACCGAGAGTAGTTTTATAGGCAATTACTTAAAAGAGTGACATTTTCATTCTTTTTCTTTTTCTAGAATAAATGAGACCTTTTTCCTTTTTCTGACTCATTCTAAAAATGTATTGTCATAACAGGTTAAGATCAAAAAGAGTTTGATGAAACTAAAAGTCTTTACTGTTTTAATCCAGATGAAATAACCATATGGATACAAATGCCAAAAGAAGATCAGAAATAAATATCAGCTAATTAGGATACTATCTTTTTCATGGAAAATTCTAAAGTTGCTCTCACAAATGATTCTTCTCAACTGTTTTTTAGTCTTCACAACTGTTTATTTACCTTTATTGTTATATCACCTTCTTTGGGTTTCACTTGTAGATGTCATTCTCTAATAATATTTAGAGAGACAGCATAAACAGTAGAAATACATTTCCAGTTTTCAAAAAACATTTTAGGAAGCACTACTCCAGAGGTTTCTTGTAGCAGCAACTTTTATCTAATGCATGTGAATTTTCTTGCAGTCTGAACAAGTGCTTTTTTCTGACTTTTGCCTGACTTTTCTTGGAATTTTAATGTTTATTTAGGGGAGCCTATTTTGCTTTAGGCATTCCCCCCATTTCTGTCCACTCACATGTTTAACAAAATATTCTCACCTTGCCATAGCTATTCCAACAACACAGCCTCCAACTATGGACCAAAATCCAATCCAGCCAGCATCCACCTGTTAAGAAAGTAGCAGACACATTTAATACAATAATATTGTAATTTAGAAGAAATGAAAAAAAAATCCTCTATAATCAATAATGCTAATGGCTAAATGGCAACAAATATAGGAAATACAACTTAGGAAAATAGGTAAAATGAAAAAGGCTTCATGTGTAATAAGTTTATACAAACTTATCTAAGAAAATATGCCCTTGATTAACTTTTTACTGCAATATTTAAATCAAAAATTAATGTCATAAAACAAATATGTTTCAAGTAGGTACCACACGCCTAACATTATATTAGGATATCTTAAGAAAAGAAAAAAGGATGGAAGATGGTCACTGACCTCAAAAAGTTTAAATATAACCACGTACAGGTAATAAATAGGCGTTAAAACATGGGGCAACGAAGAATGAACCAAGAGATGAGAGTGAGAGTGAGAGGATAGAGGAAGAGAAGCTGAGCTGGGTTTCAAGTGTGCATAACTTGCGCCTCTTTTGAGAAAACATTTCTAGTCCTGCCATTTACTAGCTGTGTGACCCCAGGAAAATTATGTCTTCTTACCTAAAAAATAGATTACATGAGATAATTTGCATATAGGACTTAACTCAGTGGCCAGCACACAGGAAGTGCTCAAAAAATGTTAGCTGTTATTATTATTATCATATGATGCTTCCCTGTCCATCTTGTCTCTTTCCTACCATCATGGCCATTCTTTTTCAGAGCAATCTACAAATGCTGCCTACATCTCCTCATCATTTGTGCATCTTTAACTTTTATTATGTCTTGGCTTCTGTTCCAGCTCATTCTCTCAGCGTCTGCATTAGCAGAATGGGAATAATAGTCTTTCGGAAGGGTAAGGTAATAAATGTAAAGTGTTCAATATATGCTAGCTGTTGTCATCACTTGAAATTCCATGTGTTCCTAACAATATTTGTGCATCTTGTCTCCTTTTCCTCTTCCTGCAACCACTAGACTTGCTTTTACTACTTTATTCCTTCATTCTTGACTCTCGTAATGGTCTTCTTAAATGGTCTTCACAATCTATTTTGCACACTGTTACTCAAATAATTATCCCAATCATTCCACTTCCCTACTTAGAAATAGTGACTGGCTTTCCTTGTGGCTAACAGGACCACTCCAAACTGGATCTCACACTTAAGTTGTGTGCTAACTTCTATGTTTTATTGCTTTTTTGAATCCTATTTTTCATTACACTTGTGACAGGGATTGCCAGCTGTCCATCAAGTATGTTATCTTCTTCTACCTGGGTTCTTAGCTAGATTATACGTCCCAGTTCCTATCGGTACATCTGATCATGTGACATTAATAAAAGTGAGCAGAAGTGAGATGTACCGCCTCCAGATAAGTAGCTAGAAGACAGTAATCTGCCTTCCCCATGCTCTCTTTTCCTTTCTGCCAGTTGCAGTCTGGATGTGGTTGCCCAGCTGTACCCATGCAAATAATGACAAGGTCCTAGGGGTCAGAAGGGATACAAAGTGGAAGCAGCCTGGGTCTCCAACTCGGCATGAGGAAGTGAACTGTCCAAACTGTTGACAACTTTCATAGATTATTATGCTGTCTAGATTGCTATGTGAATGACAAATACATTTCTTTTTAAGTCTCAGAATTTTGGGGGTCTGCTTCTCACAGCAGCTTAGCCGACTCTTAACATAATAAAGTTATTGTGTTACTTTATACAAGTCTTTTGCTCTACTGGTGTTTGCTGTCAGAAGCAAATACTTTGCAGAAAGAAAACATCTAGAGTTTTTCATACTATTGGCATTTGGGGTAAGAGAATTCTCTGTTCTGCAGTACTACCCCTCTCATTGCAGGGCATTTAATATTTATCATCCAAGACCCATTCAATTAGGTCCCCATAAACATTTCCATCTATTCCCTGGGTGAGTGGGGTCCTGAGTCAGGCTAAGGACCATGTGGCTATAGAGATCCTTGTACCTTCAGCTCATGTTGTGCCTTTTTGCTTCCTTTGTTCATGACATTTGTTTTACTTAATAAAATTTTACTTAATAATTAATTAAAATGGGCAACCCCCTGGGGTCCCCTCCCACTGTGGGAGCTTTGCTGTACTCTCAATAAATTCTGCTTTCTCAAAAAAAAAAATAATTAAAGTTTTTTCTTTGCTGTAACTTTTTTTGCTTTCGTTACATTTCACTTTATATAATACCTAGGGTGACTCATGGTCTCTACATCACAGTTTTTACAGAGGAAGCTACTTGGAAGGGTTTCTTTACAGTATGAAGCATAGATGTATAAAATTGGTATTATTTAAATGGGTAGGTACACTTGTCCTTATCAGAACTGAGCAGACTTGGTATATTTGCCATCCAGAACAACAGGTCAGAAAACTAAAGGAGGGCTTTCTTCTATGGTAAAAATATTGCTATAGTATGAATGGATGTATACTCCTAAAATTAAAGTGTTGGAACTTATTGCCCAATGTGATCATTTAAAAGGTGGAGCCTTGTGGAGGCAATTAAGTCTAGGGCTCTGCCCTCATAAATGTGATGAATGCTGCCTTGTCCTTTTTGCCATGTGAGGATGCAGCATGAAAGTGTCATTCTGGAAGCAGACAGTGAGCCCTCATCAGGTACCAAACCTGCTGGTGCGCTGACTTGGACTTCTCAGACTCCAGACTATGAGACATAAATTTCTACTTATTTATAAATTACCCAGTCTGAGGTATTTTGTTACAGCAGCCTAAATGGACTCCGACAGCTACACCAGGTAATTTGAATTAATACTGTGGTTGAGAACTAGCAAATGTGGGGGGAAATTTACCTGAAGGCATGAGAGGGCTAACAACATAATCCAGAATGATGAAACCATGATGTAGGGTGGGAAGGGAACCCAGAGACAGAGGCCTGGTATTTGAAGACAGTTTTTCTTCCTTTAGGGTTGTCTGCTGATTTCGGAAAAGGTGGCTAAGGAGCTGAGAAGTAACTGATAGCCTCACTGAGCTAGCAAAGAAAAAAATATGGTTTGGGGACTGTTGTGGGGTAAAGTGGCCTTGTAAAAACTCCATGCTTTAATGAGGACTCTGAAGGGCTATACCCTAAGAGTTGGGGAAAATTGGAAATAGAACAGCATTCTAAGGGACTAGAGCCCAGCTTTAAACGATCTCAATCCCTGAAACCAGGTTTTCCTGCTAGGAAAAAACAAACCAAAAAAACCCCATGAAATTCTCTGGAGGAAAATAATATCATCTGGAAGCTTAAATTATCTCTACATCTTTTCATATACTATGTCTAGCACACAGTCAAAAATAATTGAAAATAAAGAGAGATTTTTTTTAAAAAGGTACCATGACTAGATACCAAAAATAAAAATAGACTCATAAGTGATCCAGATCATGGAATTATGAGATACACATTTTAAAGGACTATTTTTAATAGATTAAGAAAAGACCAATCAAGTATTTCTACAAAAATTTACAAACTATAAAAAGAACCAAATAGATTTTATAAATTAAAAATACAATAATTAAAATTAACACACAGATAAATTTAATAGTATAGTAGACAAAGTTGAAAACTAAAATAGTGAGTTGGAAGAAAAGCTAGATAAAAGATCCAGTTCAAAACAAAGAAAGGCAAAAGGACTGAAAATTCCAAAAAGAAAGTAAGAGACATAGGGAAAACAGCACAATGGCATAATATATAGTCAGAATACCCAAAAGACAAATGAGAAAAAAATGGATCATATGCTTTGAAGACATACTGACTAAGAATTTTCATAAGTAGAAAAAGGACATCAAACCCTAGATTCAAGGCATCCCATAAACCTAAAGTTAAATAAATTTTAGAAAAATGATCACCACCTAGTTACATCATGGGAAAAACCACTAAAACCAATAAACAGAAAATCTTAAAAGCAGCTAGCTTTTAAATTTGAAAGTTGACTTCTCAGTTGAAACAATGAAAGCCAGAAGAAAATGGGGTGATATTTTCAATGTACCAAAAGAAAATAACTCTAACCAAGAATTCTATGCCTAATAGCAACAAAAAAATTTTAAAATGAAGATAAAATGAAGACATTTCCAGATCAAAACAATATGATATAAAACAAATTCCAAACAAGAGAATTTGTTGCCAGCAGATCTGCATAATAAACAAACACTATTAGACAAAAGAAATGATCACAGATAGAATACTGCAGATAACGGAACGAAGAGCAACAAAATGAATAAATATGAGGGCATATCTAAGTGAATAATGACTCTGTAAATAATGTTTTATGCAGTTAAAATATACGATAATAATAGCACAAAAGATGGGAGAGGGTTAAATGAAGATAGAGAATTTAAAAAATCTTGAACTGTCCTGGAAAAGGTAAAAATTCTAACTTGTAATAAAGGTTGGTAAGTGTGCATTCTGTACTTTTTTTTCTCTTTTTTTGTGAGTTGGAATCTTACTGTGTCACCCAGACTGGAGTGCAGTGGCTGCTCCCGGCCACCGTAGCCTCGACCTGCTGGGCTCCGGCGATCCTTCCGCCTCAGCCTTCCAAGTAGCTGGAACTACAGGCACGCGCTACCACGCCTGGTTAATTTTTGATTTATTGCAGAGATGAGGTCTCGCCAAGTTGCCCAGGTGGGTCTCGAACCCACGGGCTCAGGCAATCCACTCACCTCAGCCTCCCAAAGGAGCGGGATTACAGGCTGAGCCACAGAGCCTGGCTGCATTCTGTACTTTCTAAGGTAACCATGAAATAGTAAAAGAGCCTATAACTACCGAGTAATAGGAGGGGGAAATTAAAATAATAAAAAATATTTAATCAATACAAAAGAAGGTAAGAAAGAAGAGAAAAAGGAAAGACTGGGTTGAACAAAATGAAAACCAATAGTAAGATGGTAGATTTAAACCCAACTTCATCAATTACATTAAATGTAAATAAACTAAATACTACAATTAAAACACAAAGATTATCAGACTGCATTAAAGAAAAAAATGACATGCAGCTTACAAGAGGTCTACTAAAGAAAGTCTGAAAGTAAAACAATGTAAAAAGAGATATCACACACACACTAACCAAAGAAAGCTGGTATAACAAATAGGTTTTAGGGCAAAAAGCATCACAAGAAATAAAGAATTCTTAATACAAATGAAAGGTTCAATTCACTGGTAAGATATGACAATTCTAGATTTATGTGCAGCTAATTACATAATCTTAAAATATATAAAGAAGATATTGACAGAAATAAAAAAGAGACAGACCAACTCATAATTGTGCAGAATTTTAACACACCTCTCAGTAACTGACAAAAATGAGTGAAGGTATAGAAGATATGAACAATACAATTTTTAAAACTGATCTAATTGACACATATAAAACACTATTTAAGAACTATAGAATACAATTGACCACATAGTGGGTCAACACATTTGAAAACACTAAAATCTTGAGTATATTCTATGAGTTAGTTAGAAATTAACAACAGTAACAACAAAAGATCTAGGAAACCTTCAACAGTGTGTAGATTAAGAATGTCTTTCTAAATAATCTAGTATTTAAATTCACTCTGGAAATTAGAAAGTACTTTAAAAGAATTAATAATGAAAATGATACTTAGTAAAACTTATGAGATGAATTATTTTGCAAATGCTAAAGAAATTAAATCCATATTTAAAATCTTTTCACAAATAAATTTACTATATAGCTTCACTAGTGAATTCTACTAAATATTTAGGGGAAAACCAAAATATCAAAACCAGTAATCTTACACAAACTCTTCCAATAAGAGAAAAAGAGGAAATACTTACTAAATTGTTTTTTGAGACCAGTATAAAACCTCAATACTAAAATTGATGCTAAAATTGACAAGGACAGGACAAGAAAGAAAAATTATAGCCCAATCTCATTTGTGAATTTAACCACAAAAAAATAAGAGCAAACTTAATTCAGTGACATGTAAAAAGTATAATAAATCACTGACAAATTAGATTTAGTCCAGGAATGCAAAGTGGCTTAACATTTAGTAATCAATAGATTTAATGTGTCATACCAATCGTTTAAAGAACAACACTGACCATCTATCTTACTGTTGAATTTTACTGAATGTATTTTTTCTATTTGTCATTAGTTGCAATTGATATAAGTATATATGTACAGAGGCCAAAATATTTATGGACAAAATAATAAGTGAGTTTTAACAAAGTTTTTGGACGTAAGGTCAGCTGTATTTCAAATTACTTGCAAAAGTCAGCGTTTTTCTATATGCCAGTCAACAGAAAAGAAATAAATTTTATAGACCAGTGAAATAGAATAGAGAACCCAGAAATAAATGCAAGCACTTACAGCTCACTCATTTTTTACAAAGGTATCAAACACAAACACTGGGGAATGAACAGTCTCCAATAAATGATACTGAAAACAGGATATTCATATACAAAATAATGAAATTAGATTCCTATATTTTACCATATGTAAAAAACAACTCAAAACGGATTAAAGACTTAAATGTAAGACCTGAAACCATGAAACTACTATAAGAAAACAATGGAAAAATGCTACAGGATATTGGTCTGGACAAAGATTGTTTTTTCTTTGAGTCAGGGTCTCAGTGCAGTGGCACAATCATGGTTCACTGCAACCTTAACCTCCTGGGCTCAGACAATCCTCCTGCCTCAGGCTCCAGAAGTATCTGGGGCTACAGGTATGTACCACCACACCCGGATAATTAAAAAAAATTTTTTTAGAGATGAGTTCCTGCACTCTTGGGCTCAAGTGATCCTCCTGCCTCAGCCTCCCAAAGTACTGAGATTATAAGCATGAGCCACTCACTGCACTTGGCCCTGAACTAAAACTTGTTGCACAGGCAATAAAAGCAGAAATAGATACATGGGATTGCATCAAGCTAAAAAGTTTGTGCACAGTAAAGGAATCAATCAACGGAGTAAAGAAACAACCAACAGAGTGGGAGAAAATATCTGCAACTATCTATCTGACAAGGGATTAATAACCAGAATATATGAGGAACTCAAATAACTCAATAGCAAAAAAGCCCAAATGATCCCATTTAAAAATGGGCAGAGGACCTGAGTAAGACATTTCTCAAAAGACGACACACAAGTGATCAACAGATATATCATTTTCAAATGGTATATTAAAATGTCAACATCACTAATTATCAGAGAAATGCAAATCAAAACCACAATGAGATATAATATCACCCCAGTTAGAATGGCTATTATTAAAATAAACAACAAACGCTGGCAAGAATGCAGAGAAAGGTACACTTGTACACTGTTGGTGGGAATGTAAAGTGGTATAGTCATTATGAAAAACAGTATGAGCCGGGCTCAGTGGCTCAGCCTGTAATCCCACGCCTTTGGGAGGCTGAGGTGAG
>NW_007231622.1:386001-390235 GCF_000164805.1 Carlito syrichta | reverse complement strand
GAGGCGGAAGGATCGCCGGAGCCCCAGCAGGTCAAGGCTGCGGTGGCCAGGAGTGGCCACTGCACTCCAGTCTGGGCGACAGAGTGATGAGACTCTAACTCAAAAAAAAAGAAAAACAGTATGGCAGTTCCTCACAAAAATATAACCAGCAATCTGACTGATGGGTATATAACTATAAGAAAGGAAATCAGTATATTGAAGAGACATCTGCACTTCTATGTTTACTGCAGCACTATTCACAGTAGCCAAGACATGGAGTCAATCTAAGTGCCCATAAATGGATAAAGAAAATGTGGTATATATACACAATAGAATATTATTCAGCCATAAAAAAGAATTAAATCCTGTCACTTGCAGCAACATGGATGGAACTGGAGTTCATTATGTTAAGTGAAATAAGCCAGGCACAGAAAGACAAATACTGCATGTTCTCATTCAAAGTGAATTTTGGCTAGGCGCAGTAGCTAACACCTGTAATCCTAGCACTTTGGAAGGCTGAGGTGGGAGGAGTGCTTGAGCCCAGGAGTTCGAGACCAGCCTAGGCAACACAGCAAGACCTCGTCTCTATAAAAATTTTTAAAAATTAGCCAGGCTTGGTGGTAGCCCCAGCTACTTGGGAGGCTGAAGTGGAAGGAAGGCCTGGGCCCAGGAGGTCAAGGTTGTGGTGAGCTGTGATTGTGACACTGCATTCCAGCCTGGGTGACAGAGTGACCCCAACTAAAAAAAAAAAAAGTGAATTTCATGAAGGTAGAGAGTAGACTGATAACCAAGGGCAGGAAAGGGGAAGTGGGGATGAAGAGATGTTGATTAAGGGATACAAAAATACATTTGGATAGAAAGAATAAGTTCTAGTATTCAATAGCACAGTAGGGAAATTACAGTTAACACTAATTTTAATTGTATATTTCAAAACAGCTAGAAGAGCTGGGTACCATGTCTCACGACTGTAATCTCGGCACTTTGGAAGGCTGAGGTGGGAGAACTGCCTGAGCCCAGGAGTTCAAGACCAGCCTAGGCAACACAGCAAGACCTTCCTCAGCAGAAAAATAAAAAAATAGCAGAACATGGTGGTGCACGCCCATAGTCCCAGCTACTTGGGAGGCTAAGGTAGAAGGACTGCCTGAGTCCAGGAGGTCAAGGCTATGGTGAGCCATTACGATGACACTGCATTTCAGCCTGGGTGACAGAGTGAGACCCAACTCAAAATAAATAAATCAGTAAATTAAAACAAAATAGCTAGAAGAGAAGAACTGTAATGTTTACAAAACAAAGAAAAATGTTTGAGATGATGAATATCCCAATACTCCAATTTGAGCATTACAGACTTTATACAGGTATCAAAATATCACAGATACCCCCTTAAGATATGCTCGATTGTTATATATAAATAAAAGAATAATTTTTTAAAAAACCACAAAAATTTAAAGTTACCAATTATAATAGCTTCAAAAAGTATCAAATACCTGGGAATAAATCTAATAAATATAGACATGATATCTTTGCAGAAAATTATAAAGCATTATTCAGAGACATTGGGACCTAAGTGAAGAAAAATACAAAGATCATTATTTAGAACTGTCAGGGGTGGGGGGTAGGATTGGCAGTTGAGGGAAACTGCTAGGGGAGGAGGGGCATACCTCATCAACAAGGGTACCTGCATAATCAATGTTTGTATACCTAACCCTGAATTGTACCCCACATCTTTATAATTAAAATAAATAAATAAATTTTTTAAAAAAGAAATGTTTAGGTAAAATAAAATTGAAAAAAAAACATACATAAAACAAAGATCATGATTCGGAAAACTCAATATTATAAAGAAGTTAATTCTCAAAATAATTCATAGATTTTAAAAATTTCAATAAAAATCCCAACAAAGGGTAATATTTACTTTACTAAATAATAAAACTTGTAATACTAGAATAATTAAGACAATTGAGATAATGGTAACTTTCTGTCTCTACTATACAATATGATAGCCACTAGTCTCATGTGACTTTTGAGCGCTTGAGAATTCTAGTCCAACTGAGAAAATGAATTTTTAATTTTATTTCACTTCAACTCATTTAAATGTCAATTAAATAGCCATAGGCGCCTAGTGACCACTGTACTGGACAATACAGTTATATAAGATAACATAGGGAAATATAAACTTGGAGCAAGCAAATATTTCTCTCTCTTTTTTGCATTACAGCCTCAGTCTGCTATATCCAACATCTAGACTAAAGGTCGATTTCTATTGACCGCTTTAAAAAATATGTACACAGGTGATACTTTCCTGTTTCTCTGCATGCCTAATGTGCTTTTCTTTAAATTGTATACAGTATGCTATAGATTGTACAATATAGAGATTCTGGGTTCTTTTATCTTTCTCTAAGGTAGGTAATTTTTGTTCTAGTAGGAAGTTCAATTACTAGCAGATCATTGTGTTTTGTGCCTTATTAGGGTAGATAAGTAGAAACCAAAGAGTTTCCCAAGTCCCTTTCACTTAGTAGGACTCAATCATCAAGCGACCTCCTCTTCAGACTTCTGTCTTTGCTTATGATAGGTCTAACTGGAGTAAGCCTTCCTCTATCTAGGGCATGGCCCTTAATTCTACAGCTTGACCTTTCTGGTATCTTAGCAGGAGCCCAGGATATTAACAAGTGTTAATGAGGTATTATCATTCTGGCTGGGCCAGAACTCCAAGACACTGCTTGACCTATGCTATCTTTGTTGTTTCCAACCCACAGCAGTCTCTCTGTTAAGCCTCTAGTAGCTTTGCCCTTTATATGTGCAGTCCATTTCTCAGCCAAGACTTACTGGGATCTCACAGAGTTTTTTGGGAAGCGCCCTTCTGGACAGCTCTCTTTTTTACATACCAGTAAGGAAAAAGGTAGCCCAATAGTGGGCAAGAGACTTGAACAGGTATGTCACAAGAGAGGAGGATATTTAAATATCCAGTTAACACTGGAAGAGATGCCACAGAAGTCACTAAAATGACATATTAACTGCACAGCCATCAGTATGTCTCAAATGAAAAATAGTAATAATACCACATAAGTGGTAATAATGTGGAACAATAAGAAATTTCATGTACAGATGGTAGAAATGTAAATGGATACAACCTCTTTGGACAAGTTTGGCATCATTTACTGAAGTAGGCATACACTACAATCAGCAATTCCGTTCCTAGATATCTATCCAGCAGAAATGTGTATAGAGGCATATCAAGAGACACATATGGAAATGTTCATACAGCTCTGTTTGTGACTGTCAGAATGGTAAACAATTCAAATGTTCACCAAAAGTAGAATGAACAAATTGTTTTTTATTCATATAATGGAATATCATATCGATGTGTTGGTTTCTTCCATTTGTCCTTCCACATTCCTCTCTACCTCTTTCTACCATGCTGTCTGGAAGAAAAGAGAAGCATATATAGGTGGAATGGTTATTTTTTAAAGAAATAAAATATCCTTATTCCAAGACCAGAGAGAAAGGAAGGAATTAGATGTTGGAATGGCTACTTATTTGATGATGGTATCTTAGTCTTCTTTATAAAGTATGAAGCAAGAATAAAGAATACTGAGTTAACAAAACTAATATTTTCCTTTCTTTTTTATCAGCATCATTAGCAATGCCTGAAGAAATGTCAAATTCACAGCTGTTATCAAAATCAAGGGGAAAAAAAATCAACATTGTTTTTAACTGTTCCATAAAGATCTTGCTTTTGCAATAATGTTATTAATAATATAGGATAATGTTTTGCCTAGTCCTTGAAGTTAACACTATATAACCAGTGTTTATACATTAAATGAACCCCAATGCCTACAATATATAAAGAAATAAAATACTTACTTGGCTGACATGTACTGGTGTTAAAATTAAGTCCAGAACTCCAGACCAGCCAGCGAATACACCAAGTGGTATGGCATATGCTAAAGCAATCATCAAAAATCTCAAATTGCTGTGAAAGAAAACATTATTACAAATTAAAAATCTAGAATTTAAACTCTTACTCATGAAAAATATAAGTCATTTGAAAACTGGAACATCAAATCAAAAACAGAAAATATGTCAGTTAATAAATTCAAGCATCTTTACATTTTTTATTTTTATAAAATAATCTTGTCTGTTCATAGTGTTTAAAATTGTTGATGTGTACTACATAATCAATATTATTTCTTTTTTTTTTTTTTTTTTTTGAGTTGGAGTCTCACTCTGTCGCCCAGACTGGAGTGCAGTAGCCGGT
>NW_007231622.1:375726-385766 GCF_000164805.1 Carlito syrichta | reverse complement strand
TGCCCAGGTGGATCTCGAACCCGCGGGCTCAGGCAATCCACTCACCTCGGCCTCCCAAAGGCGCGGGATTATAGGCTGAGCCACCGAGCCCGGCTAATCAATATTATTTCATTAAATGAGTATGTACTTCAGTTTATTGAAAAAGCTCTTATTTGAAAGAATAAATTACTGTTTTTCCTTATGAACAATGTAGAAAGAAAAAGCAAAGATTAAAGAAAATGTATAAGTTGCAAATTTTATTATTTTCAGACAATAGTTTTCATTTTTGTTTTATTATTAAAGTCTATATTCATGGCCAAGTCTTCAAAAGCAAATGCAGCAAGCTAAGATTAACAGGTGGGACCATATTAAGTTAAAAAAATTTTGCACAGCAAAAAGAAACCATCAAGAGAATAAAGAGACAACCCACAGAATGGGAAAAATATCTGTAAGCTATGAATCCGACAAAGGCCCAACATCCAGGATCTATAAAGAAACACAAACAAATTGACAGGAAAAAAACAACCCCATTAAAAAGCTGGCAAAGGACACGAACAGACACTTTTCAAAGGAAGACATTCAAGCAGCCAAAAAACATATGGAAAAATGCTTAGCTCACTGATCAACAGAGAAATGCAAATTAAAATTACGAGATGCCACATTGCATCGGGCAGGATGGCTATTATTAGAAAGTCAGAAAACAACAGGTGTTGGCAAGGCTGTGAAGAAAAGGGAATGCTTTTACACTTGGTGAGAATGCATGCTAGTTCAACCTCTGTAAAAAGTGGTGGACGTTTTCTCAAAGAACTAAAAATTGGGCTACCATACAATCCAGCAATCCCACTTCTGGGAATATACCCAGAGGAACATAAATCACTCAACCAAAAAGAAACCTGCCCACGTATGTTCACTGCAGCACTACTCACAATAACAAAAACATGGAACCAACCCAGATGCTCATCAAAAGTGGACTGGATAAAGAAAATGTGGTACATGTACATGATGGAATACTACACAGCCATAAAGAAGAACAAAAGTATGTCCTTTGCAGTAACATGAATGCAGCTGGAGACCATCATTCTAAGTGAAATATCACAGAAATGAAAAACTGAATACTGCCACGTTCTCACTCATAAGTGGGCCCTAAACATTGGGCACATGAGCACAAAGGTGGCAACAACTGATGCTGGACCCTACTAGTGAGGTGAGGGAGGCAAAGGGGACAAGGAGCACATAACCACCCATTGGGTACCATGTCCACTACCAGGGAAGAGAGGACTTGCTAGAAGCCCAAACCCTCATCTGCACGCAATTGACTTATGTAATAAATCCTCACATGTACCCCACAACTCTAAAATAAAAATAAAGAGTAATAAATAAGTAAATAAATAATTTCAATAGGCAATAGAATTTAAAAAACTGACAGGTTATAAAAAGAAAAGGAAAAAAGTCTACTTTTCCCCCTATTTCTTCTTCCTACAATTAACCAATGTTATCAATTTCCTAAGTAACTGCTCCAAAATATTTCATAAATATACAAACCAATACAAATATACCTTTTCTTTCCCCAATCTTTTATACAAATGACAGCATATTATGACCATTAGCTGAATCTTGTTTTTTTAACTTAATATGTCTTACAGCTCTTTCCATAATCAATACATAAGAGCTTCCTCATTCTTTCTTATTGTATAGTATTCCACTATTTCAAAGTATCATACATTTATTTAACCATATACATACGTAATTTTATTCTTTTGCTCTTATAAACAGTCATTTTATATGTGTTAGTACAACTGCAGGATAGATTTCTTGAAGTATAATTGCCATGTCAAAAAGGGCCGGGCTCGGTGGCTCAGCTTGTAATCCCAGCACTTTGGGAGGCTGAGGTGAGTGGACTGCCTGAGCCCACGGGTTTGAAACCAGCCCAGGCAACTTGGTGAGACCTCGTCTCTACAATGAATCAAAAATTAGCCAAGCGTGGTACCGCGTGCCTGTAGGTCTAGCTAAAGAATATGTTTATTTGTAACTAGCAGACATTGCCAACTGTTCTCTACAGAAACTGTACCTCTCCATGCCTATCAAAACAGCTAAACTACAAACAGTTTGGCACTAAAGTCTGGCAAGGATGCACAGAAACTGGATGACTCATACATTGCTTATAGTAATGAAAAATGGTACATTCACTCTGGAAAATAACTTGGTAGCTTTGTTTTTGTTTCTGCTTTTAACTAAACAATTTACTACAGGTTGAATATCCCCTATGCAAGATGCTTGGGACCAGAAGTACTTTCGATTTTTTTTTTTTAGATTTAGAAATATCTGCATTACATTTATAGGTTCAGCATCCCTAATATGAGAATCCGAAATCTGAAATGCTGAAGTGAGTATCTCCTTTGAGTGTCATGGACCTCAAAAAGTTTAGGCTTTTGGAGAATTTCAGATTAGCAACACTCAACCTGTACCATACGATCCAGCAATGGCACTCCTGCGCATTTAACCCAGAGAAATGAAAATTTATGTTCACACAAAAACTTGAATACAAATGAGTATAATGACTTTATTTATATTTGCCCCAAATTTAAAAAAACTCAGATATCACTTTACAGGCGAATAATAAAACAAACTGTGGTACATCCATGCCATGGAATACTACTCAGCAATAAAAAGAAATGATCCACTGATACATACAACAACCTGAATCACTCTCCAGAGAATTATGTTAAGTAAAAAAAGCCAATCTAAAAATTATATGCACTATATGATTCCATTTATATAACCTTCTTGAAATGACAAAATCATAGTATTAGAGGACAGATTGGTGTTTGCCAATGGCTTAAGGGGCAGAATGGGCGGGAATCAGGTGTGGGTATAAGAGAGCAACAGGAGGAATCTTGTGGTGATAGCAATGTTTTGTACCTTAACTGTGCCAATGTCCATTTTTCTTTGTGATATTGAGCTACAGTTTTGCAAGATGTTATCATTGGGAGAAACAGTACAAAGTACATGACATCTTTCTGGATTCTTTCTTTCCTTTTTTTTTTCATTTCTTTCCCTTAAAAAAAAGAGAGATGGAGTCTTGCTATGTTGCCCAGGCTGCAGTGCTTAGTGGCTGTTCACAGGTAAGATCACAGTATACTGCAGACTTGAACTCCTGGAATCTAGTGATCCTTCTGCCTCAGCCTACTAAATAGCTGAGATTACAGGTGCATGCCACAACATCTGGCTCTATACTGTTTCCTATAACTGTATGTGAATCTACAATGATCTCAAAGTAAAAAGTTTAATTTTAATTTGTAAAAATGTAGTGAAAATTAGGTACCATTCACAACAGCTATTTAAAAAACTATAAAGTATCTAGGAATAAAGCAGAAAGGCCCAAGACCCCCAACAAAAAAAAAAAAAATTAAATCTAACTAAGGACACAGAAGACTATCTAAAAAGATATAGACAGTCTATGATATCAAATTCACCAGAAATTAATCCATAAAATCAATGCAATCACAATTAAAATTCCAGTTGTATTTTTTCCTAGAAACTCAAGAAATATGTTCCAAATTGATAAGGAAGAATAAAAGTCCTCAGAAAGCTAAGTAATCCTTAAAAAAAGATGAAACAAGAAGTTCAGCTATTAAGACAAACTGCAAGGCCAGAGTAATAAAAGCAGGGTAGTATTGGCTTAAGGATAAACAGAACAATGAAGGAGAGCTAAGGCACAGAAACTGAGTACACAGTAAAGGTGGACACAAATCAAAGGGCTAAGACATGCTCAATAAATGGTGCTAGTTCATCTCACAGAAGAAAAAAAAAAAAAAATTCCCGAGCCTACTACTACTACTTAACACCACATACTGAGGTAGATTCTAGGTGGGATGAAAACCTAAATGTGACAGATAAAACCAAAAAGTTAACCATTAAGGAATCCATGGACAAAATTATCAGGTGTATGACAGGACAGGAATAGATATTTGAAAGTTTAAAAATCAACAAGAACTTTATATCTAGAACAAATAAATCATTAAGAAAAATACAACTGGCTGGGCTCGGTGCCTTAGCCTGTAATCCCGCGCTTTAGGAGGCCAAGGTGAGTGGATTGCCTGAGCCCATGGGTTCAAGACCCACCTGGGCAACTTGGCGAGACCTCATCTCTACAATAAAATCAAAAAATTAGTCGGGTGTGGTAGCACGTGCCTGTAGTTCCAGTTACTTGGAAGGCTGAGGAGGAAGGATTGCTGGAGCCCAGCAGGTCGAGGCTGTGGTGGCCGGGAGTGGCCACTGCACTCCAGTCTGGGCAACAGAGTGAGACTCCAACTCAAAAAAAAAAAAAAAAAAGAAAAATACAACAACTATTTTTTTTTTTTTAAATCAACACAACTTCTATTAAGAAATAAGTAGAAGCTGGCCAGGCACGGTGGCTAGCATATAATCCCAGCAGTTTGGAAGGCTGAGGTGGGAGGATTACTTGAGGCCAGAAGTTTGAGACCAGCCTGGGAAATATAGCAAGACCTCATCTCTAAAAAAAAAAAAAAGAAAATTAAAAGCTAGCCAGGCGTGGAGGCAATGCCTGTAGTCTCAGCTACTCGGGAGGTTGAGACAGAAGGATCACCTGAGCCCAGGAGGTTGAGGCTGCAGTGAACTGTGACTGTGCCACTGTACTCCATCCGGCTTGGGTGACAGAGATCCTAATTCAAAAAAAGAAAAAAAAAAGGTAGAAGAAGAAATAGGCAGACGCTATGAACAGGAATTTATAGTAAATGAAATCTAAAAGGCTAACAATTACATAATAAGAGTCTCAAGCTTACTGCTAATCACAAAATGCAAATTAATCAAATGATAAATTAGTTTATACCTATTAGAATGGAAAAATTAGAAAGATGGATAATGCCAACTATGAGGGGCATATGGGGACATCCCACTGGTGATGGAATTATAGATAGGTACAGACATTTTTTAGTGTAATTTGGAAATACTTGGCAAATTGGTATTTTTATTGTTGTTTTTTGAGTTAAAATCTCACTCTGTCGCCCAGGCTGGAGTGCAGTAGCAGGCTCATGGCCACAGCAGCCTCGACCTGCTGGGGTCAGGCAATTCTTCTGCCTCAGCCTTCCAAGCATCTGGAACTACAGGTATGCACCACCATGCCTGGTTAATTTTTAAATCTATTAAAGAGACGAAGTCTCGCCATGTTGCCCAGGTTGGTCTCAAACCTGTGGGCTCAGGCAATTCTCTTGCCTCCGCCTCCCAAAGTGCTGCGATTACAGGCATGAGCCACCACGCCCAGTTATTACTTGGCAAATTATGCTTAGAATATCTCATGACCTAGCAAACCTGTTGCAAGGTCTATTTTCCAAAGAAATTCTCAAGTCTTTGGTGACATGCATGAGGATGTCACTGTGGTAGAGTTTGTGGTGACGTGCATGAGGATGTCACTGTGGTAGAGTTTGTGGTGACAATGAATGCGAGACAATGAATTGGGTACACAATGAGTAGTAGGTAGATAAAATGTGATAGATTAATACCAGGGAGTTCAAAGAATGAGGTGTACACATAGCAGCAGGGATGAATCTTGAAAACAGAGTGCTAACATCACAAAAAAAGAGCTATCCAGACATCACAAGCCTCCCAATGGAAGAAGGTAGCATCACCTGTTAAGCAGTCTCATAAAACAAAGACAAGAGCAAAAATAAAACTTGAATCAGAACAAAGCTGTGACCAACAATTTACAGGAAACCAAAAAAAAAAAGAACATGTCAAACCACACAAGGAGGCAAAAAACAAAATCCATACAATGGGAACTAAAGAGCTGGTTCCTCAACAATTAAATTACAAGGAAAAAAGAGAGAGAGAGAGCTGGAAAGGAAATCTACAGATTATAAGGCCTTTGGACCAACTGCAACCTGATTCAAACAAACTGTTTAAAAAAAATTAATGAGACAACTGAAAACTTAAACATCGATTTGATATTAGCATATTACTGTTAAAAGTTTTTAGGTAAGATAATGGCATTATATTTATGTTAAAAGTCTTTATTTTAGCATGTATTGCACATTCTGAAATAGTTCTGGAAGAAATGATATGTCATTTGGGATTTGTTTCATGATACAGGAAGGTGGGAAGTGGGTAAAGCTGAAATAAGATTGGTGGTAAGTTGATTATGATTATTATTATTTAGTTAGAATCTCACTCTGTCACCCAGGCTGGAGTGCAGTGGCATGATCACAGCTCACTGCAGCCTCAAACCCAGGGCTCAACAAATCCTTTCACCACAGCCTCCCAAGTAGGTGGAGCTACAAGCACATGCCACCACACCCAGCTGATTATTTTTTGTAGAGACGAGGTCTCACTATGCTGCCCAGGCCAGTCTTGAACTTCTGGGATGCATAAAAAATAATACACATGTTGCAGAAGAACACAGACAAAGATATGCACATTAAAGCATTTGAGAGGTGTCCTGGGAGGAGTGAGGGGAATAGGAATGGGAAATATAAATGAAAGAATAAATGAAAACAGAGATAAATAGATATGCTCATGTGCCCCAAGTAAGAAGCACGTTTAACTCAACTCTCCACTCTTGAAGTCTAAAAGACAAAAACAACAACTACCATCATCAAACATTAAACCCACATATGAAGGGAGAGAAACATTTATGAAAGGTTATACAGGTCAAAAGCATAGTAAGATAAGAGAATCATATGGATAGTAAATAAATAATTGCAGTGGAAAACTTGGAGTATAGCCACTGATGGTTTTTCCTGCCCAGACAGTGGGATTAGAACCTAGAGGGGCAGTTATTCTGATTAGTCCAGGAAGCAATGATTTCAGGGGTTTTTTAGAGACCAGAGAAAATTACACTGGTAGGCCAGGGAAACGGGGCATGGTAGGCCCATAAACCTCCATGGGAGAGCCCGAGGGTAGAAGCTGGCAATAGTTAGAGTAATTCTACCAACACATATGCAAAGAGACAAAGGAATGTTAGGCACTAGAGAAAAGAGCTTTTTATAGAATGAAAGATATCTTACACTTTAAGGCTTAGACAGAATGAAGATTTTTGACTCTAGGGCAAATAGAAGTAAAAACAGGTCAGAGTGATAATCTTAAATTACTGTTTTTTCTTGTCAGAACAATCTTGTACACAACTCATTGGCTTAAAATCCTTTAATGACTCATCATTTCCTACAGAATAATCCTAAATTATTAGTATGTCATAATATGACTCCAAACTGCCTCTCTAGCTTTACCTAATTCTATCTAGCATCTGCATCTAGCTTTGTATGGAATAATTATTTAAATAGCATTTTAAAAAATTATTATTGAAAACTATCATCTTACAAATGTGTGCCACTAATCACAATTCAATTTAGCTAATATTTTAAATATATCTATAATGTCCCAGCACTTTGGGAGGCAGAGACAAGAGGATTCCCCAAGCCTGTGGGTTTGAAACTAGCTCGGGCAACTTGGCGAGACCTTGTCTTTACAATATACCAAAAAATTAGCCAGGTGTGGTAGTGTGCACCTATAGTTCCAGCCTTAGAAAGCTGAGGCGGAAAGATCGCCTGAGCCCAGCAAGTGGACACTGGGGTGGCCATGAGTGTGCCACTACACTCCAGCCTGGGTGATAGAGTGAGACTCTGACTCAAAAATCAATCAATCAATCAATCAATCAGTTATGTGAAAGGCAATGTACTAGGTGCTATAGAAAAGTGCTTTACAAAAACTTTTCACTGTACCTCAGAGTAAGATATTTACTTTTTATTTTGTTACCTACCTGTATATATGTAACATATATACTGAAACAAGTCTTAAAAAAATCCTTACTAAGTATGCCACAATAATATTTTCTATTCTGTTTTATTCCATACTACTTTGCATTAAAAAAAAATGGTGGTCAACTCACTGAATTAGTTGGCTGGCAACAAAAGTTTGAAAAACAATGTTATACAGCACTTGAAATGTGGTTAGCGCAACTGAGGAACTGAGTTTTTAACTTCATTTTAACTAATTTAAATCTAAATTTAAAAATAGAAGCAATGGAAAGCATTTGACTTTAACAGTTGCAACATTAAGATATTATAGTATGTATATTGGGACATGCGTTGTTTCTAGTATTATAAATATCACTGATCTTCCTGGTGTCAATAAACTGATTCAGTTCTAATTATCTTTTTCTACACACTGATAAGACACTGGAATTTGCTTATTTTAATATTTCACGTAGAAAGAAAATAATACTGAAATGGAACAAGGCATGTTACAAATTTCACAATAAATGACAACTGCAATTTGATGCAGCAGAGAAAAAAGAAATGTCTGCTGTGGAAAAAAATAAGATAATTAAGTGAATAATATGAAGAGACATTTTCAACAAATACTTAGCGAATTTTTTTTTTTTTTTTGAGTTGGAGTCTCACTTTGTCGCCCAGACTGGAGTGCAGTGACCGCTCCCGGCCACTGCAGCCTCACCTGCTGGGCTCCAGCAATCCTTCTGCCTCAGCCTTCCAAGTAGCTGGAACTACAGGCGAGCGCTACCACACCAGGCTAGTTTATGATTTATTGTAGAGGTGAGGTCTCACCAAGTTGCCCAGGCGGGTCTTGAACCCATGGGCTCAGGTAATCCACTCACCTCAGCCTCCCAAAGTGCTGGGATTACAGGCTGAGCCACCGAGCCCGGCTCTTAGAGAATTTTATAAGAAGTTTCTTCTCAAGAAAAGAAAACAAAATCAAATAAAAAAAGAATCAAGAAAATTAGTTGCCTGGAATTGGAATTAAATGTCCAACAAACATTTAAATAATAATAATTATTATTATTGTTGTTATTTTGAGTAGGAGTCTTACCCTGGGAGTGCAGTGGCATGCTCACAGCCACCACACAGCCTTGACCTGCAGGGCTCAGGTGATCCTTCCACCTCAGCCTTTCAAGGAGCTGGAACCACAAGAGCGTGTTACCACGCCTGGCTAATTTTTTTGCTTTATTACAGAGATGAGGTCTCACCAAGATGACCAGGCTGGTCTCAAATGCCTGGACTCAGGCAATTCTCTCATCTCTGGCTCTCAAAATGCTGGGATTACAGGTATGAGCCACTGTGCCCGGATGAACATTTATTAACAGATCTGAATTTACAATTTGGCCAGCTCTAAAATGGTTTGAATTCTTGCACAAAAACTATTTTAAATAGGGAGATGACAAATTGTTTTTAGCTATGGAAATTTGTTAAAAATTATGAGGAAAGGACTAAAAAAAGTCTTCTACAGAAGTGTCAGCTCTTCAATTAAGCCCCAAACAATGGCCTAGACAAGATCCTTCTTTCTTCCCTTCCTCCCCTTCTTCCTTCCAAGTCAGGGTCTCACTCTGTCATCCAGGAGGGAGTGCAGTGGCAGGATCGTGGCTCACAGCAGCCTCCAACTCCTGGCTCAAGCCATCTTCCTTTGTCAGTCTCTGGAGTAGTGGGGACTACAGGTATGAGCCACCACGCCCAGCTAAATCCTTTTTTTTTTTTTTTTTGTAGTGATGGGGGGTGAGTCTTGTTTTGTTGCCCAGGCTGGTCTCAAATTCCTGGCCTCAAGCAATCCTCCAGCTTCAGCCTCCCAAAGTGCTGAGATTATAGGCATGACCCTTCACATTTAGCCAGATCCTTTCTATAGATATAAAAAAATCTGTTGATTCAAAATCTGAAAAATTGCAATTACTTATTTTTAACCTTGGATAAACAGTGCAATATGGAAGATACTGCTCAATGAATACATTTTCAACTGTAAGCTTAGTGAAAGCTAAAGTATTCCATTTGATTTCTGTGAAAATGTAGTGTCCAAATTAAGATGAGCTGTAAGTATAAAATACACACTATCAAAGATTTCATATAAATAAAAACATGTAAAATATCTCATTAATTTTTAATATTAATTACCTGTTAAAATGATAATATTTTAGATATGTTAGGTTAGATAAAAGTTGCTACTAACATTAATTTTACTTATTTCTTTTTACTTTTTAAAATGAGGTTAGGCTGGGCTCGGTGGCTCAGCCTGTAATCCCAGCATTTTGGGAGGCCGAGGTGAGTGGA
>NW_007231622.1:358846-375706 GCF_000164805.1 Carlito syrichta | reverse complement strand
GAGGTGAGTGGATTGCCTGAGCCCGCGGGTTTGAGACCCGCCTGGGCAACTTGACGAGACCTCATCTCTACAATAAATCAAAAATTAGCTGGGCATGGTAGCGTGCACCTGTAGTTCCAGCTACTTGGAAGGCTGAGGCGGAAAGATCACTGGAGCCCAGCAGGTCGAAGCTGCAGTGGCCGGTACTGCACTCCAGTCTGAGTGACAGAGTGAGACTCCAACTCAAAAATAAATAAATAAATAAATAAATAAATAAAATAAAATGAGGTTACTAGAAAACTTAAGATTACAGATGTGGCTTGCATGGCATTACTGTGGAGGATACAAAGACATAGTTCCTGACTACAAGGAACTTACCACCATCTGGTGGGAGAAAAACACAAGAAAAGACAGAAACAACTAGAGAGAGTTGCTGATGAATCAGTGAAAACTCATCACAACTAACTGAGGAAAAAATTCAAAAGTTAAGTCCATAATCAACAGTGATGTTTTATATATCACTAATGTACTGGGCATTTGAGTCTTTAAGGTTAGAATTTAATCTAACTACATTTAAGTAATACTAACAAAGTAAAATAATATAATACGTTTCTCAAAGTATGATCTCACTTGTGGTAAGTGAGATGATTTTAGATGATATATGAATGATATTATTTATTTTGTCCACTTTGTACTGACTAGTACCTTTTAATATTAATATGCCTTAACAAATACATAACACAAATTTTGCATACTAGGAAAAACATAATAAATACATAAAACCCATGATTTCACAGACATTATTGTGTGATATGAGCTTCTTTATGAAAGAAAATTAATTGAGAAAAATAATTGATTTAAAATATTAAGTAAATAATAGTAAAAGTGATCAGGCAAAAATTATAGAGGTTTTTGGTTTTGGTGATTTTTCAAGATAGATTTCTGATAAGAAATTTAAAATATTTAATCAGTATTTTATCATTTATTTACAACCTTATTAGTAAGTTGCTGAAAAATTACTATTTTAAATTATATTTTTAAAATGTGAAATTCTCTTAAAAGTTAGTCAAAACCATTCAATGACTATAAGTATATTTACCTTAATAATCTACAAAAGCTCCGCCGATAACTCAGTCGCTGGCTAGCTGCAGCAACGCTGGGGGGGAGGGGGGGCCGGGGTGGGAAGTAAACTAGTGTTGCAGAAAATATTAGGCAGACAGCTCCAAATTCTGAAAGAAAAAAAGGTAAAATGTTAACCAGGCAACACAAAAAGTTGAATACTTCAAGTATTTATTTATCTAACAAATAAATGAGTATCAAATAAGCCTAAGACACATAAGGATAAGCAAAATATAGCTATCTAGCCATGAGAGCTCAGTCTAGTGAGAAAGATGGATATACAAAGATATAAATTTCAGCAGGTCACAGGTAAGAAGTATGATGTTACTATGGTACACTGCATATACAAACAAACTGAGGGAGTAAACAAATGTTACTCTATGGAGAAAACACATAAAAAGTCAACCGTTCTTCACTATATGAGATTTTGAAACAGGTCTAGGTTGACTATCTAATAAGTATGGTACTCAGAAAGAATGTGATACAGAAAATTGGTAAGAACAGGACAGGAGGTTTGTTTGATCAATGACAGGATATTCTAATGCATTGTGGAGGACAGACCCAATTTACATACTATATGGGAAATTTGAACAAGAAAGCATCTAAAAATAAGAAACTAAGAGTCAGTACAACTTAAACAAAAGACTAGCTAATGTGGAATATTAAACAATCAGAAGTCAAATGAACACCCAAGCAATCTTAGTTTGGTCCTCTTAAAAAGGGTAGGTTCCTAGGCTTCCCAATTCTTTCCCCCACAGTTCTGACACTTGGAAGTCTGAGCTTTTGATAACTGTGCCCAATTTAGTAGAAATGCAAGGCACTAGCAGACAGCCAGGAAACTTTGAGTATAGACCTTCCTGTGATACTAATTAACTTGTAATCTGAGCAAATCCCTTACTCTTTTTTGGGTTAACAAGGGAATTGGATTGATTAATTTCTAGAGGTTGAATAATTCTAATTCTAGGGCTATATTCTTAGCAGAAGGGACAATATTTCTATAAGACACTTAACCATGACTAATTTTATTTAATCAGAAACATAAAGATTCCTAAGTCTTCCTTTTTATTTATTTATTTATTTAAATAGTCTCCCTCTGTTGCCGACACTGGAGTGCAATGGCACGATCACAGCTCGCTAACCTCAAGCTCCTGGGCTTAAGTGATCCTCCTACCTTAGCCTCCCCCAAATAGCTAGTACTAAAGGATGTACCACCACACCCAGCTAGTTTTTATATTTTTTTGTAGAGATAGGGTCTCACTATGTTGCCCAGGCTGGTCTCAAACTCCTTGCCTCAAATGATCCTCCTTGCTTTGGCCTCTCAAATGCTGGGATTACAAGTGTGAGCCACCACACCCAACATCCTAACTCTTAAAGACAAGATTGTTAACAGATTCCTTTCTTTCTTCTTCTTCTTTTTTTTCTTTGGTGGTGTTCTCAATCTCTCAATAATTTAATGAAGGGTTTAATTTATAGTTCTCATAATTATTAGTAATGATGAATAAGCAATATGCTTATTGGCCATTTGTATTTCTTCTTCTGTGATTAGCCTTGTCCATTTTCTTTGATCATCTACTGGCATTTTTAAAAACAACTTCACTGAGATATAATTCATATAATATGCAACTCACATATTTAGAGTACACGATCCCACGGTTTTTGGTATATTCACAGAATTGTGCCAACATAACTATAATCAATTTTAGAAATTTTTCATCATCCCAAAAAGAAACTCTGTACTCATTATTCCCAAATCTTCCAGTCCTATGCAACCACTAAGCTACTTTCAGTCTCTATGGATTTGAGTATTATAAGCATTTCCTATAAATGGAATAATATGTGATCTTTTGTGACTAGCTTCTTTCACTTAGCATACTATTTTCAAGATCATCCATGTTGGAGAATGTATCAATACTTCATTCTTTTTTATTGTCAAATAATATTTTACTATATGAATATACCATACTTTATTTATCCACTTACCAGTTCATATACATTTGGGTTGCTTCCACTTTTTTTTTTTTTTTGAGTTGGAGTCTCACTCTGTCGCCCAGGCTGGAGTGCAGTAGCATACTCATGGCCACCCCAGCGTTGACCTGCTGGGCTCCAGCAATCCTTCTGCCTTAGCCTTTCAAGTATCTGGAACTACAGACGCGTGCTACCACACCTGGCTATTTTTTGATTTATTGTAGAGATGAGGTCTCGTCAAGTTGCCCAGGCTGGTCTCGAACCCGCGGGCTCAGGCAATCCACTCGCCTTAGCCTCCCAAAGTGCTGGGATTACAGGCTGAGCCACCAAGCCCGGCTGTCCACTTTCTGACTATTATGAATAATGCTGCTATGAACACTCATCTATACATTTTTTACATGAATATGTTTTCATGTCACTTGAGCATATATAAAGAAACGGAATTTCTATTAAATGGTATTCCATGTTTAACATTTTAAGGAACTGCCAAACTGTTTTCAAAGTGACTGTACCATTTTACATTCCTACACCAATGTATGAGGGGGGAATCCAAAAATGAGAATTATCTTTTGGAGGGCAAGCCCCTTGGAGTACTCCACTAGGCAATTGTTCTAGGAATCCACAGGCATCAGTGTACCAGCTAGCCTTGTTGTGAGAGGCTGTGCTTAGCTTCAGTGAATTTCAAGGTGTTTGCCCATTTCACGATAGGTGACTTACATGAACAACCTGTCCACACCATGCTGAGTGCTCAGCAATTTTTGATCAAAGGCAGCATGATCCCCATGCCCCAACCTCCCTATTCACCCCATCTTGCACCAACGAAAAAAGTCCTCAAAGGGAAACTTTCTGCCAATGTGGAAGAGGTCTAACAAAAAATGGCAGAAGCACTAAAAAGCATCAGAATTGACTAGTTCAAAAACTTTTTGGGCAGTGAAAAAAGCATCTCTATAGATGTATTGCATCAAACGTAGAGTACTTTGAAGGTGACTAAAGTTTAAACACGTAAGAATAAATACACAATTTTTTAATAAATAAATAAATGTTAGTTTTTTGGGAGCCCTCCCTCATATGAGGGCTCTAATTTCTCTACTTCCTCACCAACACTTGTCATTTTCCATTTTATTGATTATAGCCATCCTGCTAAGTATAAAGTATATCTTATTATGCTTTTAGTCTGCATTTCCCTAATGACTAATGACAGTGAGCATCTTTTCAAGTGCTTGATGGTCAATTGCATATTTTCTTCAGAGAAATGTGTTTCAGTCCTTTGCCCACTTTTTCATTGGGCTATCTTTTTGTTATTGAGTTGTAAGATGTTTACAGGTTCCTTATCAGATCTATGATTTGTAATTACTTTCACTTTGGGATTGTCCTTTCATTTTCTTTATTTTTATTTTAAAGATGTGGGATACAATTCAGGGTTAGGTATACAAATGGTCATTGTACAGGTAGAGTTTGGGTCTCATTTTGGTCCCCACTTTTCCTGGTTGGAGATCAGGTACCCTTATTGATGAAGCGTACCCCTGTGCCCCCCGCAGTTTCCCACTACTGCCAATCCCTTTCTTGTAGTATTATGGTAATTGTTCAGGGTCTGGTTATGAGTGAGAACATGTGGTACTCATTTCTATGTCTCTGTGATAGATTACTCAGTATTTAGACTCTAAATCCATCCGAGTTGCCGTGAAGTTCATAATTTTGTCCTTTATAGTTGCATAATATTCTATCGTGTATATGGACCACATTTTTTTTTTTTTGAGTTGGAGTCTCACTCTGTCGCCCAGGCTGGAGGGCAATGGCATGCGCACAGCCACTGCAGCCTCGACCTGCTGTGATCAGGTGATCCTTCCGCCTCAGTCTTCCAAGTAGCTGGAACTACAGGCATGCACCACCACGCCTGGCTAACTTTTTTTTTTTTTTTGTAGAGACGAGGTTTCAACAAGTTGCCCAGGCTGGTCTTGAACCCCTGGATTCAGGCAATCCTCTCACCTCGGCCTCCCAAAGTGCTGGGATTACAGGTTTGAGCCACTGCGTCCAGCCAACTTAACCAGTTTTTTATCCAGTCTCTTTTGGTTCCATGTTTTTGCTATTGTGAACAGTGCTGCAATAAATATGTGGGAGCAGGAATTCCTTGTGTGGAATGATTTGAGTATCTTGGGTATATTCCCAAAAGGTGGATTGCTTGATCATATAGAAGGCCGATTTTTAGATCTTTTAGGGATTGCCAAACTGTTTTCCACAGAGGTTGTACCAGTTTATACTCTCACCAACAGTATAAAGCGTTCCCTTTCCCCTCATCCTCTCCAGCATCTGTTGTTTTTTGAGTTACTGATGATGATCATCCTGATTGGAGTTAGGTAGTATTTCAGTGTGGTTTTAATTTGCATTTCTTTGATGATCAGTGAGGCTGAGAATTTTTTCATATCCTTTCACTTTCCTGATGGGGAAATTTGACGCATAAATATTTTAAATTTTGATAAAGTCTAATTTATTTATTTTTCTTTTGTCATTTGTGCTTTTTTTAGTCCTTTATAATAAGGCTTTGCCTAACCCAAATTATGGGGATTCACTCCTTAGTCTTCTTCTAAGAGTTGTATAGTTTAGCTCTCACATTTAGGCTTGTGTTAATTTTTGTCTATGGTGTAAGGATTCTTTTGCATGTGGATATTCATTTGTTCCAGTACCATTTATTGGAAAGACTTTTTTCCTTCATTGAATCACCTTGATACCCTTGTGAAAAGTCAATCAACTTAGCCAGGCATGGTGACTCACATTATTTTCACCAGAGATATTTTTTACTTCTTCCTTTCCATTCTGAATAAGTTTTTTTTTCCTCTTTTTTTTGGGGGGAGGGGATACTTTTTATTATTTTTTCTTACTCATGATGCTGGCTAAAACCTTCAGTACAATGTTAAAAAGGCATGATAGAAATAGACATCTTTGTCTTGTTCATGATCCTAGAAGGAATGCATTCAGTCTTTGACCATTAAATAGAATGTTACCTGTGGGTTTTTTTGTAGGTGCTTTTTACTAGGTGGAATGAGCTCCCATCTATTTATAGTTTGTTGATCGTTTCCATCTTGAAAGGGTGTTAGAATTGTCAAATGCTTTTCTTCATTTATTAAGGTGATCACATGGTTTTTTCTCCCTTTAATCTACTGATATGGTACTTTACATAAATTTGGTTTGAATGTTAAAACCAACCTTGCATTCCTGGAAAAAACCCCACTTGGTCATAATATATCATCCTTTTCATACGTTATTAAATTTGGTTTGTATGTTGTTCAGGGCTTTTGTGTCTAATGCATAAGAGACAGTGATCTATAGCTTACTTTTCTTGTGATGCTTTTGTCTGGAATAATTTAAGAGTCTTTAACCTTTAAATGTAGCAAGTCTAGCAAATACATTTTTTTTTTTGAGTTGAGTCTCACTCTGTCACCCAGGCTGGAGTGCAGTGGCACACCCATGGTTTGTGAGTATGTTGTTCAGGGTTTTTGTGTCTAATGCATAAGAGACAGTGATCTGTAGCTTACTTTTCTTCTGATGCTTTTGTCTGGAATAATTTAAGAGTCTTTAACCTTTAAATGTAGCAAGTCTAGCAAATACATTTTTTTTTTTGAGTTGAGTCTCACTCTGTCACCCAGGCTGGAGTGCAGTGGCACACCCATGGCCATGCCAGGGTCGACCTGCTGGGCTCCAGCCTTCCAAGTAGCTGGAAGTACAGGCGCGTGCTACCACGCCCACCTAATTTTTTATTTACTGTAGAGACAAGGTCTCACCAAGTTGCCCGGGCTGGTCTTGAACCTGGGGGCTCACACAATCCACTAGCCTCAGCCTCCCAAAGTGCTGGAATTATAGGCTGAACCACTGAGCCCGGCCAATTTTTTTTTTAAAAGACACAGGGTCTCACTTAGTCACTTTGTCATGTCTCATCACAGCCTTGTCACTTTGTCATGTCTCCTCACAGCCTTGACCTCCTGGGCTCAGGCGGTCTTTTCACCTTAGCTCCCAAGTAGCAGGGACTATAGGCACACACTATCATGCCTTGATATATATATATTTTTAAGTGATGAGACATCAAAATAGAAGAGTTCAAAAACCGTTTTGAGCAATGGAAAAAGTATCTCGAGTACTTTGAAGATGACTGAAGTTTAAACATGTAAGAATAAATGCACAATTTTTTATAAATAAGTTACAGGGTTTTTTTGGGTCCCCTGTCATACGTAGCACTCTGTATGCAGGCACTAACCCTCTGTTTTACAACTGTTTGTTTACCTGTCTGTATTGTTCAGGACACTGTAAGTTTTGTTAGAGCAGGAACCATGTCTACCTGAGTGCCTAGCACAGTGACAAATACATAGGAGCTCAAAATATTTTCATTAATTGAAAAGTGAATAGATAAATTCATACAAAGTTCAACACAACCCGGTCCCTTATCTTTCCAGCCTCGTTTTCTGCCATCCATTACCTATACCCAAACATTTACACTACTGCAGCCATATTAAACTCCATGCAGTTCCCTAGACATACCGAGCTATCTTACACCATACCTGCCTTTGCAATTGCTGTTCCCTCTGTATGGAATACTTTAGCCCACATGAACACTTGGTGAATTCCTATGAAATTCTTACTTCTGTTAATTATTACATTCTTAGTGAAGCCTTCCCTGATCCCTCAACTTCTTTCCAAACCCAAGCAAGGGGTCTCCCAACCTCTGCATATCTTGACCTATATTAATAATAAATTGTTTCATCACTGACCTTACCTATTCCTAGTACTTAGCACAGTGCTTGGTATATAGTAAACACTTATAAAAATTTTCCTAAATGCAGAAGGAAATAATAAACAGGTATATGGGGAAGGGAGATATATTTAAGAAAATCTATAGAAGACTGTAATGTACGACTGGGCTAGGGTTTGACTTGAGAAATAAAAAGTGAAAAGATCCGACTGGGCTAGGGCTTGACTTGAGAAATAAAAAGTTAAAGGATCCAAGAGAATGCTTTGGCAAGGTCAATATCCCTGAATAATAGATTAAACATTCAGAGAGTAGGAAATGAAAAGAATATACAGTAGGCAATCAAGGTAAATAAGGCTAGAGAACATGGCCAACAATGGGGAAATTGCAAGGGAGAAAACGGGCTTAACAACTACCGACAGATGCTTAACAAGTGGTTTTGTCAATCATGATGCTTAGTTTTATATACTGATAAGATATCCAGAGAAGACATAGAAAATGTGTTATATAGGGCTTCGCTGTAAATGGTAGAGAAAAGTAAAATTAAGGAATAACTTTACATGAAGCAATAAAACATTTTAAATTTAACTTCCTAGGAAAGGTATAAGTTTTGTTTTTTTTTTAAGTAGGATTCATTAAGAGGACAGAAAAGCTCCCACAGTGGAAGGGGACCTGAGGGGGTTGCCCAGATGTAAGTTTAAATAGGCATTACCACACTATATGACATTATGTGCACATATATATATTAATCCTCTCAACTATTTCACATGAAATGGACTGGCACACAAAAAGTAGACAGAAGATGACTGGGAAAAAAGACAAAGTATAACAGAACAAGATAAACTTCAAATTACCTGCATATAATACAGTCTCTATGCGATCTTTAATATGAGCCCTGCTACTCTCTGAAGTGAGAAGAGGTGATGTCCCATTGGGAGCTGGAACAACAAGTGGTCCAACTAAAAATGCACATGCTCCACCAAGATAACTGAGCATTGATGCAATAGCCGTGGCAGTGGCCCGTTCATCTGCAGAAAACCACGTCGTGGAGAGAAATGGTGCTGCGTTCATTACAGTTGGACCTGCCAATCCGTTTAACAGCTGTCCTCCATGAATTAATCTGGAATTTAAAAAATTATAAGGCTGTGAGGTATCTGAAGCAGGCATTTTCTAAAACAAAAAGAAATGAGCCAACTTGCAGTTTAACTATGGCAATAAGCATACATATCTGTAAAGAATAGGACATGCCTCAAAGGTAAGTCAATTTAGCTTCTGAAAGGTGTGCTGACTATCTATGAGAGAGATCAAATATAGGAACAGTTACCACTTACTCATTTCACAAATGTTTACTAAAGCCTCTACCTGTGGCACACACCAAACTCAGTACTTCTTAAAACCTTGTTTCATTTAATTGTAACAATACCACGTGGTGATTATTATTATTCCCATTTACTGAGACATGAAAGCCAAGGTTTAGAACAATTAAGAAACTAGCCCAAGTGCTGACAGGCAAAGCTGAAATCCAGATCCAGGTCTGACTTCAAAATCCATACTCCTTCTACTAGATTGCCACTCATTAACAGACCTAGTAAGTGGCACCAGCACCACAAATAATACGCTTGAGTTCAACATTTCATACATACTCTTTGCTAGACATTGGAAATACAAAAAAGAAAATAATCATTATTGAATTTTCTAGTAGAAAAGGAATTGGCTGAGGAAGTGGAGGACCTGGGTTCTGGCAGACCTCAGAGCTGGCCCTGGGCAATATATAACTTCATGGAATTCCATTTTTTTCTCCTGAAAAACAAGGAGATGAGTTTATGCATTTACTGAGAGTGTTAGGTTAAGGTGTTCTAATGAGACAGGATCACTAGGTCCCCTCCAATTCTCATACTTTAAATGCTCACTATAAGTTGCATCCACTACTTAATTCAAAAGGCATGTATTGACTTGACTTGTAAGCATTAGTAGAGAGTCATTTTTTGCTTCCATTCCATTCGTTCTCTTGATCATCTTCTCTCAATGTTATTAGTGCTCCTGTTTTGCTGGCCAAACTCTTTTCTCCTACTGCTCCCCCAGCTCCTAATACACACACTCACACTCAAGAGTAACTTTGAAGGAGAAAAGTAGCCTGAAGTCCAAAAACGCATAGGCAGGAAAAGGAGGTGCGTCAGCCTCTCATGCCATGAAAGTAGAGGGAAGGAAAGGGACAGTACATGTGACATCTTCATGACATGAACTCTTCTTTTTGTTCTGCTTGCTTTGCTTTTTAAGCACCATGTGAGTTTCAAATCCTCTTTATTTTCCTTTTTAACCATTGCCATCTTAAGATACTTAGAAAAAAAGTTTTCTGGATGCAGAAAGGAATAATAAACAGACACATGGAAAGAGAAGGGGCCCTAACATAGACACAGAAGGGAGTGGGAAGTGAAATATGGGAGTTAACAGCTGCCCATATCATCATCCATGTCAGAAAAATATTTGAACGTAACAGAGCTCCAGTGTCATCGATATAACTAAACTTAAAATACCGAAAACATTTTAAATTCTCCTTGTGTAAGAGGAACTACTTTCTAGATGACAGAAACAATTTAAACTGTTTATGAAGCCACATACTTCCTCCAAAGTTAGGGGACCCTGAGCTGTCCCACAGCACTTCATCACAGAAATGTTTCAGCAACAATGTCATTAAGTGGTTTTAGTCACGACTCGTGATGGCACAACAATGACACAGTGTGTGATGTTTCATAAAGGTAACTACTTTGATATTTAACACCTTTAATGAGGTGTTCCTGAAAGACACATGTCAACTAGAAGGAGAAGAGTTGAAATGAGCAAATTTTATTATGCCTAAAAATGTTACAGGCAGGAGAGCATGGAAAAAAACAATCAAAAACAAACCAACAAAAAACTTATAAAACAGTATGACTCCTGAGAGTTAAGGTATAAACCCAAATATCACCATGGCTTAACTCTCAGTGGAAACATGAATACACTGTTATTCTTTTTTTTTTTTTTAAGTTGGAGTCTCACTCTGTCACCCAGACTGGAGTGCAGTGGCCGCTCCCGGCCACCGCAACCTCGACCTGCTGGGCTCCGGGGATCCTTCCACCTCAGCCTTTCAAGTAGCTGGAATTACAGGCATGCGCTACCAAACCCGGCTGATTTTTTTTTTTTTTATTGTAGAGATGAGGTGCCGCCGCCCAGGCAGGTCTTGAACCCACGGGATCAGGCAATCCACTCACCTCAGCCTCCCAAAGGTGTGGGGTTACAGGTTAAGCCACTGAGCCCGGCTTGAATAGACTGTTATTCAAGCAGAAAACATAAGAGTCACAGAATGTGTGACTCTCATTTAAAGGTCACTCAAGTCCAGCTTACTCTATTCTTAGATCAGAGTATTTCTTACTACAACACTGTTCATCAGGATATTTCTCACTACAAGGCGGTATATGTGTTAAAGCAGTATTCAGAGAAGGAATAGCACCAGGGACTTTTCAGATGGGTTCTCAGTTTAAAGGTCACTGACCCTGCAGGTGGGGAGGAATCTAGGGCATATAAATTATAATAGTTAAAAATCACTTCAGGAATTAAAACAAGTTGATAAGGTGTTTAAAAATTACTCCAATTTTTAAATAAGTGTATACCTTGCATTAACAGTTATCACACGTAACTCTTCACAAATGAGCTCAGTAGGAGAGTTGGGGCCTGCAGGACTTTGGGTTAGCCTCTGAATTCATGAGAAACCTGGCAGGGAAATTCAGTTCCATTCTTTCAGCAGCTTTTAGTTTTCCAGAACTTAGGGCTGTGCCTTCTCACACTTGTATCCCAGAGTCCTTCAGGACTCGGCAGTTACCAACACATTCTAACTAGTCATAAGCACTGCTGTCCTGGTGACTGTGATGTTACATTAATCTGTAATATTGAGATTTTCACGTTTGCTTGACTATTTTCAAGTAACCTACCCCATTTTATGAAATGAATTTATAAAAATGTATTTAAGAGTAAAATTCTGCTATATATATATAAAGTATTCTTTTCCTACTTAATGGTAATACAAAATTAGAGATTTTTTTTCTGGAAAAATGCTGGCCCTAAGACATAATAAAATCATATAAACATTACCATCAATTTTTTAAAATGACAATAAATGAAATGATGTTATGATAAAATGTTCATTATAAGTTGCATTCATTACTTAATTCAACAAACATGTATTGCAAATTCACTGTGTTGAGTAGGCACTGTGATAGGCATATGAGAATGTAAAATAAAAAGCCAAAGTTCTTACCTCTAATAATTTCTAAAAGTAGGTGTCTCACCTACCAGCACTGTACCAGGAATACAAAGAAAAATAAGGCAATAATTAGGCCTGACCCTAATGTTTCCAGAGCCTATAACAAGACTACAAACGGAGGTCACTGCATGTCCTTCTTCTCTTCTGACCTCTGGCCTTGGCCTATACATCAGGGGCTTGCATGTACGTCATGGATGTAGAACTGAGGGTCCAAACTCCATCTATTCCCTCTGAAGAACTGCCCTTTAGCCACTCCTGGGCCTAGGAAGTACACACCAGGGATGCAGTCTACACTTGGAAGAGCAGGCCTGGGAAAGCTTGCTGCAAGACCTGCTTCTGCTTCTAGGGTCTAGTGTAGCTAGTGTACAGACGGTGGAGGGTAGGGTGTGCACATTCCCTTGGCAAGGCTAAAGGAAAGCTAAAGTGGGACACTCTTAGGCATGGGGTCCAGGACAGGGACGCTGTGGCACAGTTCTATGGTGGTACTGGCAACAGCAGAGGGAGGTGGAGGAAGGATGGTTTGGAGAACTGTTAAGGTAATACAACAGGTATGGCTAGGTGAGTGACTGGGCTTTCAGGAGAAGGACACCCAAAACTCTGTAAAAATGTCCAGTGAGTGGCAGAAGCTAAGGAAAGGGGTCTGAGCTGAGAGATTTTTGTTGAGATTAGATTGGGTTAGAGAACAAACACTGGAGAATACCAATATTTAAAAATAGTCACAAGAAGAGGAGCTTAGAAAGATGATTGAGAAGGAGCAATTATAAGACAGGAAAAAATTAAATAAACGAAGAAATATTGGTGTCACAGCAATTCAGGAGAGAAGAGTTTCAAGAAGATAAGAGTAAGTGGTCAGCAGCATAAAATCAAACAGCAAGGTTGGTTATGATAACTGAAATGTCACCACTGGATTCAGCAAAGAGGAGGTCATTTATGATCTGAGTAGTAGCAGTTTCAGTGGAGTGCTGAGGATGGAAGTCAGACTTGTGAGGAAATGGAAATTTGGATTTGGACTACTTATTCTAGCAGTAAGAAACAGGTGCAGGAACAAAAATAAGGTATATAAACTTAGTGAAGCAAGAAGAAAAACCACACAGCTAAATAACAGGCTGAACTGAAAAGTCTCTCTGGCTTTACACAGTAAAAGAAATGCAACTCACATTTTTCCTAATGCTTTCTACATATTTGTGAAAGAAGTTAACTTTCAGGAACTAATACCTATTGATCTGAGCTGGCTGTTAAAAACAACATAGAGGCTGGGCTCGGTGGCTTAGCCTGTAATCCCGCGCCTTTGGGAGGCTGAGGTGAGTGGATTGCCTGAGCCCGCGGGTTCGAGACCCACCTGGGCAGGCGAGACCTCGTCTCTACAATAAGATCAAAAAATTAGCCGGGCGTGGTAGCGCGCGCCTGTAATTCCGGCTACTCTGAAGGCTGAGGCGGAAGGATCGCTGGAGCCCAGCAAGTTGAGGCTGCGGTGGCTGGGAGCGGCCACTGCACTCCAGCCTGGGCTACAGAGTGAGACTCCAACTCAAAAAAATAATAAATAAAATAACCTAAAATAAAAACAACATAGAAAAACAAAAGAGGAATGATTCACAATCTTCAGTAAAGTGAAGTCATCATATAATTTAATGTTAACTTTTCTATGTCATCATTACAGGCCTCGCTTTTGTTTTGTCAAAAGCGACATTTCAGTTATCATAACCAACCTTGCTGTTTGATTTTATACTGCTGACCACTTACTCCTATCTTCTTGAAACTCTTCTCTCCTGAATTGCTGTGACACCAATATTTCTTCATTTATTTAATTTTTTCCTGTCTTATAATTGCTCCTTCTCAATCATCTTTCTAAGCTCCTCTTCTTGTGACTGTTTTTTAAATATTGGTATTTATTTGTGAGTCAGGTCCATGGCTTCTCAGTCCCCACAGCCCTCACTCACACAGTGCTACGGTAGTATGGATGTTCTCGGGGACGCATGGCCGGATATAATTATGGGGACATGTAGTCACTGGAACATACAACTAATCTGTGTTTCCAAAACCTCACAAAGTTATCCAGGGCCCACATCAGATCAGTTCCATGTACATATGAAAAGGCTTAAATTCAGCACTGCAAAAAACAAAATGATTAACAAACATTCTCAAAGATTTTTTAAGAAGATGTTTTAGGGTGGCAAAAGCAAGCCCAACTGACGACTGTCTCAAACACGGTGGACTTGGGAGGGGTGGGCAGAAGTCGGCAGTGTCAGGAGGCAGTTTTGCCTCCTGGGCAATAAGCTCTGAAGCAGAAAGGGAAACGTCGGAACGGGGACTAGTTAATTCGAGGGGGTCCAATGCTTGATTCCTTACCTGAAACCGCACGCCTGATGACAGCAGGTACAACCTCACAATTAAGGGTGTGCGTCTGACCTGCACTTCTGCAGGCCACGCTGTGAGGGATCTGCCAAGGGACAGGTGTGTGGCTTCCTTCTTCGTCCCAGTCTCTTCACACTGACTCCTTAGCCCTCTCTCCTTGTTTCCTCCGTGCCCCTCCCTCCCCGGCTCCCTTTTCTTTCCTCCTCTCTCAAGTCCTTTTCCTTTCCCCTTTTTTCTCCTTACCTAGCTTCTGCCTGCTTCTGGAGCCTGCTTCATCCCATACCCACCAGCCAGGTACAAAAATGGATGCGAGGAGAACATTTCCCTAGCAGGCTGAAAGGAAGACTGCATTAAAGGTCTGTGAGTTCTCACACAGGCCGAACTGGGAGGGCGGAGACAAGGGAGGCTGGGTGCTGCCCCCTAGCGCCAGCACTGCTGAGGCTGAACCTGTGGCAGGCCTAGAAGAGGACCCAGGGAGGACGCAGCAAGGCCTCCGCCACTGGGCCACTGCCGAGTCCCGCAGCTGTCTTCAACTAGTGCTCTTGCTCACAGAGATAACAAGGCCTGCCGTGGTACGTGGGATGTCCCAGGAACACATCTATTGAGCTGCATTCTTCTCCATATTATTCAACATACTATAGCTTTTCAAACAAATGCCAACCACTGACGTTCAAAGAAAAGATCTGCAGGTCACATCTTCCGATAAACTTGGCATTTTAGCTTGCGTTTAACAGTCTGGCATCCTAACCTTTTGCTTTCGGACATCCTAGAAGAAATCTCTCTGATTCCTAAATTATTTCTACTTAGAATAATATAATGTTTTAGAATTAAAATCTGCATAGCTGGAAGGGACTTTAGACCTCACCTAGATAATCCATCCCCTTCCAGAAAAGTTAATAACACATTAAAAATCATTTATAATTTTATACCTTTCATTTCTCTAAAAATTACTAGGGGAGCTCCAGTGATATAAGTAGCTAATGGTTAAGCCAAGACTAGAAATCAAAATTAGAACTGATTTCATTAGTCCACAAATCTCCAGTTTCCTACATGGTCTCATTCTGAAGGTTCTCTGTCAATAATAGTAATAATAAAAAATCATTGATTGTTAAGAGGTTCTCAGATCCAAAGGTACACGGTACATGACATATTTTTATTCTGTGCATAGACCTACTTTGTATACCTCTACTTTTAAGCTAGCATTGATGGTAACATTCGAGTCAGCTTTTTAGAAACTCAGCAGATATTTCCTCTGTGAAAATTTGTATTAACTTAAATATTATGTATTTTTAATATGAAATTTAAAATGCATATAACTACCTATAAAACCCAATATGCTAACAGCTCAGAAACTTTCTCCCAATTCCTAATTATCTCATATCAAAATAAACTCATGTGTTTATAGGACTTCTTAGATATTGAAAATGGCAAAGGTGCTAGAAACAGTTTTCCTTTATTTAGCTCAAGAAAAGTTAGTGCAATAAAAAGGATTAGAGATATTATGAATTAACTACAGGAAAAAAGGAAGTTAGGAAAGGAGAAACAGATGGTGGAAAAATAATGAGCCTTCTACAGACTTTGTTATCACATCCTCAGTTTTCTTTCATAAAAATTTATTTTACTTCTGTATCCTTTAATAATTTTGGCCAATTATGATTCAATTAAAATATCTACTCAGTATCCACTATGGTCAAGGTACCTGCTGCTAGACACTAAAGGGAATATAATGATGAGAATTACAGTCTTGGCCCTAAAGAAGCTCATAATAGTAACTTATCAAGTACCAGTTATAGAAAGTACATAAAAAATACAGAGTAAAGAATATTGGATTAGATATTAGAAGACTCAGCTTCCAGTCTTAGCTAAATTTATTAACAGTATAATCTCTGGTGAATCACATTCTTTCTATTTCAATTACTCCAAAGATACTTTATCTATTTTACAGGATTTTTATTAAGGTCAAATACAATAATCTCTTGGCAATGTATGAAGGAAAATGTCTTTACTCCTGGTCTGAGAAATGACTTCCTCACCCCCTTTTCTCTCATACCTCTTTTCTTGTCACATAACTTTTCTGTCCTTAGTTTAAATATATATAGTAGAAAACTTTGAAAAGAAATGCAGAGAGAAGAAAAAAATTACCTATAAACTCAATATATCTCAATTCAGATAACCACTCCTAATATTTTGATTTTGCAGTCTTTTTTTTCAGTTTTTTTCCAATGTGTCTCTTGCTCTCAATCAATATTTAAACATTAATCACAGATATACTGAATATACAGTTTATACACTAAATCATTTTTTTTTTTTTTGAGTTGGAGTCTCTGTCGCCCGGACTGGAGTGCAGGGGCCGCTCCGGGACTCCGCAGCCTCGACCTGCTGGGCTCCAGGGATCCTTCCGCCTCAGCCTTCC
>NW_007231622.1:350303-358641 GCF_000164805.1 Carlito syrichta | reverse complement strand
CTGCACTCCAGTCCGGGCAACAGAGTGAGACTCCAACTCAAAAAAATAAATAAATAAAAATAAATAAATAAGTAAATAAATAAAAATAAAATTCTATATAATGATAATTGTTCATGGTTTTGTGATATTCTATTATGGAGATACATAAAAACTCATTTAATCATTTTCCTAATGTTGGGTAGTTGTTACCAACAACTAACTTGCTAGTGTGATAATCTTTATATGTAAATATTAACCACTTTGCAAATTATTTTTGCAAAGTCTGTAGTTAAAATAAGTGAACACTTTTGGCTTTATGAAATATACTCCTAAATTGTTTTTCAGAAGTATTTGTAGTAATTTACATTTCATGGGCCAGATGTGGCAGCTCACGCCTGTAATCCCAGCACTTTGGGAGGTGAAGGCAAGAGGACTGCCTGAGCCCGGGGGTTCGATACCAGCCTGGGAAATGTGGTGAGACCTCACCTCTACAAGAAATAAAACAATCAGCCAGGTATGGTGGGGTGTGCCTGTAGTCCCTGCCTCTTGGAAGGTTGAGGAGGAAGGAATGCCTGAGCTCAGCAGGTGGAGGCTCTGATAGCCATGATTGGGTAACACCCTAGCCTGGGTAACAGAGTGAAACTCCATCTAAAAAAAAAATGTAAAAAAAAAATTCACACTCCTATCAATAGTGACTGATGGTGGCTGCTTCATCGGTATCAAGTATCACTATTTAAAAACACACACACAAATACAGGTGTATTAGTTTCCTATTGTTACAAAATGTTACCACTAACAGTGGTCAAAACAATGTAAATTTATTATTATCTTACAGTTCTGTAAGTCATAAGTCCAACAGGGGCCTCTAGGGGCAAAAATCAAGTTGTTGGCAGGGCTGTGTTTCCTTCTAGAGTCTCCAAGAGAGAACTGCCTTTTCCAGTTTGCAGTGGCCACCTGCATTCCTTGGCTCATGGCCTCCTTCCTCTATCTTCAAAGCTAGCAAATTCATCGGCACACCTGGATAATCTAGGATAATCTTCCTATTTTAAGATAAACTGATTAGCAAGCTTAATCCTATCAGCAATCATAGTTCTCCTTGGCCATGGATCTAACATATTCACAGATTCAGGAAATTAGAATGTGGACATGTGAGGAGGGAGGGGGACAACTATTTTGTCTGCTACACTTTAGGCCAAAGGGCATCTCTTTGTTTTAATTTGCATTTCCTTTTTGATTACTAGCCTTTTTACTATTGGTATACCTGTATTGCAATTTTTCTTACTTTCAACAAGTACTTTATGCATTTATCTATATTATTTATCTGTTATTGCACTTATTTTGAAAAATACTTTTTCCTGTAGGCCTTTTTTTTAATATAGCAATTTATAAGTAATCAAATCTATCCATTTTTCTCTTTATGATTTTCCTTTGTTTTCGCCCTTAGAAAAAATATTTTTCCCACATAGAGATCAGATAAATGCCCCTATATGTTGTTTTTCAGCTACATATTTAACCATTCCATTCATCTGAATTTATTTTGACGGCCTAGTATGAAGTAAGGATACAAAATAGTTTTTTCTTTCCAAATAGGCAGCCATTTTCCCTGTGGTGGAGACAATTAACCACCCCTGTGTCCATTTTGTTTTCCTTTTAATTACAGAGCACCCTAAGTTTTTGCTGGAGTAAACTATAGCCTACAATTCCAAGGAGCCCCCTCCCCCCCCAACAGTTAGTTGGGTCCTAGTTCAGGTCAATGAAATTGGAGTGGGAAGACCTCAAAGCAACCTCCAGGAAAAAAAAAAAACTGCTCTCCCTCTTTCTGTAGGATGCAATGTGACTCCAGCGCTTACGGCCCAGCTGTTGATGAATTGTCAGGGTCACCTCACTAGGGGAACAAGATAGAGGGACTCAGATTCTTACATGTCCTTATAGAGCAAAACTGCCTACCTGCTGACCCTGGACTATTTTTTTTTTTGTTTTTTTGAGTTGGAGTCTCACTCTGTTGCCCAGACTGGAATGCAGTGGCCGCTCCTGGCCACCGCAGCCTCTACCTGCTGGGCTCCGGCGATCCTTCTGCCTCAGCTTTCCGAGTAGCCAGAACTACAGGTGCGCGCTACCACACCTGGCTGATTTTTTGATTTATTGTAGAGATGAGGTCTCGCCAAGTTGCCCAGGTGGGTCTCGAACCCACAGGCTCAGGCAATCCACTCACCTCAGCCTCGCAAGGCGCAGGATTACAGTCTGAGTCACCAAGCCCAGCTGACCCTGGACTATTAAAGCAGAAAGAAATATTATCTTGTTTCAGTCATTATATCTTGGGGTCTCCTCACTATAGTAGCGTAACTTGTTCCCTACTCGAGAAATTAGCTTAAGAAGTGGGAAACTGCATTTACAAAGGCACAATATATTTGGCACTGACTTAGTGCTTAGGCTGTATGCTGAAAAGTCTGGTGACTTGTGGCCACACCAATACCACTGTTTGTGATACCCTGGAACGGACTGGAAAAAAATCAGAACTCTGTGTTTCTGGCCCCTTGGTGATTTTAGGAGGGTACTTCAAGAAAGATACAAAGTCAGGCAAGCATTAGCTGGTTTGCAAGCAGAGAGGAAGGGAAAGAGCTTCTGCTAGGGCAGTTTCTCTCTGCCAGAGGACAACCTAAATTTAATGAGAATCCAGGAATTTGCAGTCTCACATTGCTTCAGAATCTAAATGGCAGGCAATAAAATGTCCTTTAGAGCCAAGTCTAGTAGCAAAGGTTAGGTTAAGGGTGTTACTTTTCTACCCTGGGCTACTTTTTTCAGATGGCATCAAGGTAACTACCCCTAAATTGGGGGAAAAGGGATGGGTTGAGCACAAAACTTGATAAAGGAAGAGGAGATTCAACAGGTGTAAGAATCATAACAAGAAGAAAAATCTTTTGGTGTAGCTCCATTAACATGGAACCTAGTTGGCATAAACAGACCTGAAGACTACTAAGTGTTTGGGGGAAATGTATTGCCAAGATTCTACTAAACAGTTCTACAAAAGTTTAAGATTGCTAAGCAATCTTAAAAAAAGTTTAAGATCCCTAAAGCAATCTTCAGGTTCCCAAATCGGCACCAAGCAGAAAGTGAAATGCAAAAGCCTTTACTATGTAGCCTCTGAGAAGGGCATGTTGTCCAGCAGTCACGTGAGGTGTGGTCACTAAAGATAATGGACAAAAAAAAACCAGTCTTCTAGAGGACAAAGCCAAAAGCCACAAAAACAATCAAAAGAGTTATTCTCAGAGAGCCACAAAGTCTTGATAATAGAACCCAGAGATTCTGGATTTTGAGCCAGAAGCAATAATTGGACAGGACTTTGAGTATTCTCCTTGGAGGAAGAATGAATATGTTCTCTGCATAGGAAGAAGGGAGTATATGGATACATGGAGGCATTTGGTGGTAGAGGCTCCCAACTGTCTCCATGTATACATTCTCTCTTCCTTCTTCCCCTCCCCTCCCCTTTCCTCCTCTCCTCTTTTATTCATTAGAGCATCCTTAAGTTTTTACCAGGTACATGGCTGCTGAGCTACTTTTCCAAATTCTTTTGCAGATAGGTGGGGCCATGTGATAAACTTGCACCAATGAGACCTGAGTAGAAAAAATGCTTACAACTGCTGAGTCATCACCTAAAGATGCAGTCACATGCCTTGGACATCCTACTTCCCCTTTCTGTGAGCCAGTATGACCCACGTGGGTCATTAATAATGACTGAGCATGATAATGAGCCAGCTTCAACCATGAGGACAACGATTTCACCCTAAGGGATGTCAGAGCAACAACAGAGAAGGAATGTGGCTCCTAGGAGAACTCTGTGAAACAAAGCTGCCCATCTGCCTTGACTGACTCACTATCTTTTATATTGTTTCTTGAGAGAAAAATAAATTTCTATCTTATTGAGCCTCTGTATTTTTGGTCTCTTTGTTCCATAGCTCAGTCTGTACTTTACTAATACATAAATAATCTGACAATAAATGTTGACTGCTGAATTATGAATTTAAATGATAAAATCTGGGAATCAAAATTTGTTAAGCATGTCTACTATGTCCATTTTTCTATTCAATTTTCAAAAATGCTTATATATTTACATGCTCTTTTCAAGTTATCTATCATATTTGTATCACATATTTCTCCCAGTTTGAATTTTAATTTTATAACTTGTTTTGAAACATACAAGTTCAAAATGCTGATGCAGTCAAAATGTTAGTCTAACCCTAATCACAAATCTTTCCCACTGTGATTTCTATTATTGTTTTTATGCTTGGAAAAAAGCAGTTTCTTTAGGGATAAGATCCATATTCTTTTGTTCTGACTCATTTTAAATATGAAGCTCTCCAATCCATTAGGAATATCTTCTGCTGTATGGTGCAAACTAAGGACTCAATTTTTCTTCTGATATGTAACCAATTGCAAAAATACTTATCACAGAAACTTCTCTTTAATATAATTTATTTAATAATTGTACTGATTTGTTTTTAGTTCTATGTAAATTATTATCAACATCTGCTTCTGGACTGTTTTATTCCTATAATAATTTTGTTACAGCTAAAATAAAGTCTTACTTGTTTGTTCCTTTTAGTAATAAGAGAAAAAAATCTAAGGCAAATCCTTATATTGAATCAAGAATAGACATTTGTAACAGACTTTGAATATTCTTAATAACTTCAACTCAGTCCACTTCGAAAATCCTATCCATATTCGTGATTGTGATGATATAAAGAAAGGACAGAGAAAGTTATGATCAGGAAAGGGCACACAGAGGACTTCCAGATCTAACCTGGGTGACAGGTATCTGAGGATCTGCTTTAAAATTATTTCAATATATGGTCCATGTATATATTATGTACTTCTCTATATGTATGATATATTGGACAAAAAAAGTAAAAAAATTCATATAGATTGTCAGCCCTTGGGAAAAATGTCTTAGAAATAACCATATTTCAAAGACAACAAAAGGGTAAAAAAAGTATTTTCCAAAGCTCTGCAGTTTACACATCCTTTTACTCCCTCCTTTTCCCTGTTAAATATTTATTATGAGTGGTTATCTTCTCTTACCAATGTTCCTTATCTGAAGCCCATCTGACCCCTCTGGAAAAAAAAAATCCAACCTTGAGAGTTTTATGAGTCAAGTTAGGGCAAATAGAATAATTAAATAGAGGCTAAACGTTAATCTGTTTTAAACTATGGCATTCAACATATTATGTGATTATACTGAAGGACGGACAAGCACAATGCAATTTGCTTTATCAATTACTATTTAAAGTGAAGAGGCTATGTACCTAGGGAGCTAGTTCTCAAATTTAAATTAGTATAAAATTAACTAAAATAACTTGCCAAAATTGCTCATTCTCAGGGTTCACTCCAGAGTCTAACTGAGTAGGACTAGGATGGGGCCTTAAAAGACATGGATACAGGGGAATCTGAATCTTATTTCTTTTACAGAGAAGAGTCTTACTTTTTAAATATACCAATTGTTAATTTTTACAATAAAAATTTACATTTTTATACTGGGGAAATTTATATATACTGTAACCCTTCCTTGTCTTTCCTTCTCTTATTCTCATTATTGAAGCTCTGACGTGGTCATTTTCACTTTACTTTCATAATACTTTCAAAAAGGTAATATGTGCACATGGTACAAATATTCCACCCCAGACTTCTATTCCTGAGGTGGCCCTCCCCAGAAACAACCAGTGGTAATGATTTCAGTGGTAATGATTTCCAGAAATAGTCCTTGCCAAAAGCTGGCATACAAGTGGCAGTTTCCTAAGTAGAAACACATTAAGTTCTAAACTTTGCCTTTTAATTTAACAATGTATTTTGGAGTTATTTCCATATTAGCACTTATAGAACCTTTATTTCTTTTTCACAGCTGCATACTATTTATTCCATGATATATGGCACCATAACTGGTCCTCTGTTCAAGGCATCTAGCTTGCACCCAACCTTCTACTATTACAAGCACAGATGCACAAACATGGTAATCTTTACAAACAGAGCTTTACATGTGGACTAATTTTCCATAAGTGCAGATACTAAGTTAAAGGATATGTACCTTTGAATCTGATAAATATTGCCAAAATGCCCTCCAAATATGATGCCCCAAGTTGCTTCACATAAGCAATGCTTGTTTTTCCCTACATCTCAGGCAACATAGTACATGATCACATTTTTCATCTTTGCCAGTAAACAGACATCTAACTGCTATTTTAATTTTCATTTCTCTAATTATGATAAAGAGTTGAGCATCTTCTCTTAAGTTGATGCTATTTGTATTTCAATTTCTGTACTTGCTTGTTCATATCCATTATCCATGTTCCTGCAGAGTTGCTAGCTTTCTTACTGATGTGAAATAATTCTTCTCAACCAAGGTAATTACTCATTTGTCTTATCATTACAAATATTTCCCAGTTTTTAACTTATCTTCTGACTTTGTTTTATAGTATATTTAATCATGAAGATAATCTAAGTTTCTATGTAGTCAAATGTATTAAGCCTTTCTTTTATGGCTTCTGGGATTTGTGTCTCAGTTGGAAGGCTTTCTCTGCTCTCAGATTCTTTAAAGCAGTCATTTTCAAGTATTTCATGGTTCATTTTTTACATTTAAGTCTTTTATTCAACTGGGATTTACTTGAGTGATAAGGCAGGGATCTAGGTACTTTCTCATTTTATTATTTTTTTGGATAGCTAAGCAGCTGTCACAAAACAATTCATCTTTTCTGTTATGGGTCATTTTAAATGCAGTTTTGCCAGCTTCAAAGCATTTTACAATAGAGTATATTTCTAGAAAATCTGTTTACTAGAACCACACTATTTACCTATATAACATGTTATTAAATGTCATATATTGTTAACATTAATGAAAATTATCCTGAAATAAAAGGTAATATGGCATATGCTGTGGGAATCACTGGATACCCTTATGATTGAGGGCAGTGTAACTTAATAGAAGTTCACCCTCCAGCAGTCCTTAAGTTGTTTACTGAGCATGTAATAGAATTTTTCACACTGTAGAGAAATACCATTTATAATTTTGGAGGGAATGACTTGCTTCCAGACCACAGAAGAAGAAATGCTTTATGATTTATTATTCCAAGTTCCTTATTTACCTAAGATGTTGAGAGAAAAATGGCAAAGTAATATTTTCCTGAATTTTCATTAGTACTATGCAGATAAAAGAAATATTGATACTATGCAGAGGCAGAACATCATTAGGAAGAGCTCATCAGAAAGCTGCTACTCTCTAGTCTTGAGATTTAAGGAAGCCAAGATACAGGAAGTAAAGGGCACAGGACACCATTCCAGAAGGCTGGGTCAGAAGCTCAAAAAGCTCCAGTAAACAGGGTCACAAAACCAGAATGCTAAATGCTTGTTTCAGTGCTGGCCTTCCAATCTCCCAGTGGAGATTGAAGCTTAAAACTGGTAACCTATGGACCCTATTAGTTGAAAATACATATTCCAATTTTAGCATTTTCATTGTAACAGCTGCTTTGTGTAGTTAACAATTCTGTTTAAAGGAAATACTGTATGGACACACAATTAAGTCTTATTTCAAAGGGTGAATACTCCTATATTCTTTATAAATGAACATATAAGATTGAAAATTCAACTTATAACCACTTTTTATGAAAGACTCAACTTCTTTGAATTTATTTCTATTTCTTATTTTTTTTGTTTATATTTCTTTATGAATTCTATTTATTTTTTATACCAGCTTATCCACCAAGATGAAGAGTCAACTCTTTATTAGTCCCAGAATCTTGTATCTGGAAATGATATACAGGAATATGAGACTGGAGAAAAGTAATGCTTCGGATGGCCCAAAACAGAAGAAAAGCTAACAAAAAACACTAGTAGGCATTTTAAAAGGATGTACTATTGAATTTATACTTATACTAAAATTTTGTATGTAAAAACTATGCATGCTTAAAAAAAAAGTCTGTGAATGTTTAAAAAATTAAGAGCATCTCAAATCAATAATAAAACTCATGTGTTAAAACCTAACTCAGAAGGATGGGAAATGATGACTAGCTTTACATAGGAACCCAGAAGATTTTTCTATCTTCCTTTTAAACTATGAACACGTGTACCCTAAATTTTCTGGAAAGACAACATATTTTGAAAATTCAAAAATGAACATTTATGTTGAAACTGAAAAATTCTGTTTCAAATCAAAGTCCCTAAATTGACTTCCCTCCTCGTGTGTTCCCCACCTGTTAATTAGGGTCAATAATTTCAGAGAGCCTAGAGTGAAACCTCCATCACATCACCTCCAATCTCTTTTTTTTTTTTTTGAGTTGGAGCCTCACTCTGTCGCCCAGACTGGAGTGCAGTGGCC
>NW_007231622.1:319424-350283 GCF_000164805.1 Carlito syrichta | reverse complement strand
AGGCGGGTCTCGAACCCGCGGGCTCAGGCAATCCACTCACCTCAGCCTCCCAAGGCACAGCTTTACAGGCTGAGCCACCGAGCCCGGCTCAATCTCTTTTTCTTGTGTTCTTTCTCACATCTGTGCCATTCTTCCTATGCCCACAACTTCCCACAGCATAAAGTCACCCTGGACTCCCTTCTTTTACTCCTCACATCTGGTCCATCAGCAAATGAACCAAATATAACCAGAATATGATTCCATTTGATGTAATATTCCAAACAACAGAATCTGACCACTTTGCTCCACCACCGTTGCCGCCACTATGGGCCAAGCCACCATCATCCCTAACCCAGTTTACTGCACTAGTTTCTCAACTGGTCTCCTTCCTTATGCCTGTGACCTCCAGCTTCAGTCTGTTCTCAGGAGAGCAGCCTGGGACACTGGCATTTTTTAGCTCAAGACCTCCAGTGATTTCCTAACCCAGGAAAAGCTGAAGTTCTTATAGGAAGGAGCTGACAAGGTCTTAAAGAATCTGGTCCCAACTCCCACCACTACCCCGTAACTGCTCTAACCTAATTTCTGACTACCCTCCCCATAAACTCTCTCGGCTCCAGCTGCACCAACCTCCTTGCCAGGCGGGCTTGTTCCCCTCCCACCCATTACACTGGTGATTTTCTCGTGCGGAATGGTTGTCTCCCAGAATCACGCTGTCCATTACTTCCTTCAGGTTTTTATCCCAAAAGGTTCTATTTCCAGTAAGGTTTTTACTTTTCTGAAATCTTACCACTCTTCCCTCACCATTTCAAATCCTTCTTTCCTATTTTGTTTTTTTCCTCCACAGTGCATACTGTATACTTTACTTATTTATCTAGTTCATCGCTGGTCTCTCTGACTGGAATGTAAACTCTGAGAGATAGGAATTTTTATCTTTATCTTTCCTGGTCTCCTGCTAGCAGTCTCTACCCTCTGCAACCAATCCTACACGCTCTATCAGAAGTGCCTAACTCAGGTCTGACAATATCACTCCTCTGACTAAGAATTTAAGTAGCTTTCAGATATCTGGTGAGGAAAGCACAATTCTGCAGGATCCTTCATAATCAGAACACCTTTTTCTTTTTCTTTTTTTTTTTTGAGTTGGAGTTTCACTCTGTCGCCCAGACTGGAGTGCAGGGGTCGCTCCCGGCCACAGCAGCCTTGACCTGCTGGGCTCCGGTGATCCTTCCGCCTCAGCCTTCCAAGTAGCCAGAATTACAGGCACACGCTACCACGCCCGGCTAATTTTTTTTTGATTTATTGTAGAGATGAGGTCTCACCAAGTTGCCCAGGCGGGTCTCGAATTCGCGGGCTCAGGCAATCCACTCACCTCAGCCTCCCAAGGCGTGGGATTACAGGCTGAGCCACTGAGCCCGGCTTCAGAACACCTTTTTCTAACCTCATCTCTTTATATCCCATTCTTCCACCTTAATCTATAGATGGGTATCTCTCAAACTTGAGTATTTATGGGTCCTTCTGAAAGAGAAACATTTCTCAATGGCTCTCAAGGTCACATCCAAGGACCCCAGTTTGAGCAACACTAATTCAAGAAATTGACATCCTAGTCAATAAAAATTGTAGATTATTACTGGTAAAATAATTTTTCATATTATAACCAAGATAAAAACAAAAATTTAAAATCTTTATACACCTTGCATCCCCTAAGAATAAATCCATGGTCTCAGCTGTAGAAACACTGCACTGCTATATACAAATGAAGCTACCTACCCATCCCAGAATAGGCCTAGGCTTAACCCTCCTCCATGCCTTCACTCCTGCTATTCCCTTACCCTGGAATATTCTTCCCCTGACTATAGTTATCAAAATTCTACTCATGATTCAATGCCTAGTTTAATTATCATCTCCTTCACGAACTCCCCTTATTGGTACCTGCAGCCAAAACTTCTCTCTTAGTGTTTTGGGGCAATTTTATGTCTTTCGTGGCATTAACTATACTATTATATAATCATATATTATACCATTATTTTCTCATGGTGATTATAACTCCTGGATGTTATGAAGATTAACTTGCTCTTTTTTATTTTCACAACTAGTATAGTATCTTCCATATGATGACTGATACATGTCCACTAAATTAATCATCATGTAGTGTAAAAAAAAAATGCTTCTGTAAATATAACCCTCTACTGATCTTAAAAATGCAAATGTTTACTAAAAAACTTATAAACAAACAAATATATTCAGAATAAAAGAGAGAAAAAATGTGAGAGAAATATTTTAAGATATTTAGAGGATTTACCTTCTTTTAAGCATTAAGTCTGATATAGGTATGCATCTTAGACCAGTTCCTAAAACCATAAGCAAAGATGTCAGGAGCACAGTTATCCGAAGACCTAAAACAAAACAAAAATATGAATTATGTTCTATTTTCTCTGAAGTAAGTCCAATGTTTACTTTTTTAATAGACCAGCTGCACCTGAATAATTCTTCAAAATGGATGTCTACAATGTTTTGTTCAGATATAATAAAAATACAGACAATATTTTAAAAGACTATATATTTTAGTTTTATATCTCTAATATAAAAATTCAAATTTTCAAATGCAAGTTGCTAATCAAAAAACTCTAAACTGTCCCTATGATGTCAGATTATTGCTTTAAAAATTTTTTTAAATTACAAGTGGCCAACTACATATTTTATCTAATAATCAGTACAAGCTAATACTTGTTAAAGGGTCATAGGAAATGGTCCCTTAGAACTCTGATTATTAATAATGATCTTTTAATTTTTCTTGATTAGCAGATGGGTTTCATTATAGAATGATACTAGCAAAAAAAAAAATAAAGAGCCCAGATTCAGCTGTGGTGGCTCACGCCTGTAATCCTGACACTTTAGAAGACTGGGGCAAGAGGATTACTTGAGCTCAGGAATTAAAGACTGGCCTAGAAACAATAGTGAGACTTCCTCTCTATAAAAAAAATTAAAAATACAGTGGAGTATGGTGGCACACAGCTGTAGTCCCAGCTACTTGAGAAGCTAGGGCAGAAGGATGGCTTGACCCTGGGGGTCAAGGATGCAGTGAGCTGTGATCGAGCTACAAAACTCCAGCCCGGGCAACAGAATGAGATCATGACTCAAAAAAATAAAAATAAAAATAAATAAATAAAATCATGGCTTAGGACTTTAGAAGATAATATGGATCAGATAGTTTTTTTCCCCTTTGGATTCTAAATACAATAAATTATTTTTAAAAGTGTGTGACTCATGTAACAAATATGCATATGTACCCTTTGAATTTGAAATAAAATAAAACAATTAAAAAAAAAATTATTTCGTGTGCCAGTGATTAGTCATGTGGAGGGCAAAGAGAATATACAAATATAAAAAAATAAAAGTATATAAACACCGCAATCAGAAATAGACACAATATTCTAGCTATGGCAGAGTAATACGATAGAACTCTTTCTTCCTATTGTTGAAATTGTATACTTTGTAAAATACTAAACTAATACTATGTTACTGTTTGAGGCAGCCACATGTCACACATGGTTCATACTAAGTCTATGGCAAAGATGACCACATTCCTTCAAATTTCTCCCAAATTCAACATCATCTTAAAACCATTTCACACAGAGACTATACCTATACTGATTAATGCAGTTTTTCTTTTTTTTTCCACCAGAGTTTTCTCTTTTTCTTTTTTCGGCAGAGGGTAGATGGTTAAATGTTTGGTTTTCTTTTTTTTTTTGAGTTGGAGTTTCACTCTGTCACCCAGACTAGAGTCCAGTGGCTGTTCCCAGCCACTGCAGCCTCGACCTGCTGGGCTCCAGTGATCCTTTCATCTCAGCCTTCCAAGTAGCTGGAACTACAGGCGCGCGCTACCATGCCTGGCTAATTTTTTTTTTTTATTTATTGTAGAGATGAGGTCTCACCAAGTTGCCCAGGCAGGTCTCGAACCTGCAGGCTCAGGCAATCCACTCACCTCAGCCTCCCAAAGCACTGGGATTACAGGCTGAGCCACTGAGCCTGGTCAAATGTTTGGTTTTCAAAGGACTTCTCTGCTTGGAGGAAATTGAAAGTCAACAAAATTATAATTATGCAAACCAAATATAGCAAGGAAAACAAACTTAAGATCTAGATCAGGCACACACGCTATGTTCAGGATAATTTGCAATATGAACTGAGTTCCTTAATAATATTCTTATATAATCTGAATATGATTAATACAATTTGGCAGAAGGAATACCACAGAGAGAGTTGTGCTTCTTGATAACAAGTAATGCATACACACTGCTCATTTACTGCTTCTACTAACAGAACACAGATTTTAAAACCACATTGTAGTCACAGGAAATAAAGTGTAATTAATGAAAAGTACATACACGGTCATAAATATTCTAAAATTATGAAACGTTGCTCTTACAAGGTGGTACTGGATAGAATACAAGACACTGAACAGAATTTTATAAATTTGGGACTACAAGGCTTATATTTTATATATTTATTTTTCCACAGAATTTGTTTGCAAGTAAGGTAAGCAACCAAGCAATTTCAGAAAACAAATATCACTGAAAGTAAGACCAAGCTCAATGGCTTAGCTTGTAATCCCAGCACTTTGGGAGGCCCAAAGAGAGTGGATTGTCTGAGCCCTCGGGATTGAGACCAGCCCCGGCAACTTGATGAGACCTTGTCTCTACCATAAATCAAAAATTAGCTGGGTGTAGTAGTGTGTGCCTGTAGTTCTGGCTACTTGGAAACTTGTAAGGTTGAGGTGGAAGGATTGCAGAAGTCCAACAGGTTGATGCTGGGGTGACCGTAAGTGTGCCACTGCTTCCAGCCTGGGCAACAGAGTGAGACTTTGACTCAAAAAAAAAAAAAAAAAAAGAAAGTAAAAATAATTTTCTATTAAAACATGGCCTCTAGCCAGTCACAATGGCTCATGTCTGTAATCCCAGCACTTTTAGAGGCTGAAGTGAGAGGACTGTCTGAGTCCACAGGTTTGAGACCGGCCTAGGCAAGTTGGTGAGAGCTTTGTCTACAATAAATCAAAAATTAGCTGGGCCTGGTGGCACGCACCTGCAGAAGGATGGCTTGAGCCCAGCAGAAGGATCGCCTGAGCCTAGTAGGTCAAGGCTGCGGTGCTGTGAGTGTGCCACCGCACTGCAGCCTGGGCGACAAAGTGAGACTCTGACTCGAAAAAACAAAACAAAAAACCAAAAAACATGGCCTCCAGATACTAGGAAACTTACTTTCAGTTGAGGTAACTCCTTTTGCCGGGGATCTGTTGGGTGTAAACACACACACACACACACACACACACACACACAGTGGAAGCATGGAATATCAGCTACAGGAACAAAGCTCATCTGGGGATCTGTTGGGTGTAAACACACACACACACACACACACACACACACACACACACACACAGTGGAAGCATGGAATATCAGCTACAGGAACAAAGATCATCTGGGGATCTGTTGGGTGTAAACACACACACACACACACACACACACACACACACACACACACACACACACACACACACACACAGTGGAAGCATGGAATATCAGCTACAGGAACAAAGCTCATCTGGTAAGACCACCCTTCCCAGGCTCCACACTTCCATCAGCTGGAGTGAAGACAGCTCTGCTGGCCACAGGCCCTTCTCCCTACACACAGCACTCACTCCTTGCTACCCCAATCTGCCTTGGAGATTATTAGTATTAATGACATTGTGTCTGTTTTTCCTATTTACATCAGACTTCAAAGATTCAAGATTTACAGGCCATCCTTATTCAAATACAGCTTTACATATCCCCTAGCATGACCTCGTCTTTGCCAACCACCCAATCCCTGAAACCTTCCACTGTGCCTTCTGGAGTGCTCAGTCATCAAGCAGTAGAATCCCTAACCTCCTCCAAACATTCTCTCTACCATCTTACTTGAGCTGAAACTTGAAACCTCTTGCCTGAGGACACAGCTTCCCCTGCCACTTCCAGATCATTGATAACCTCACTGCCCTAAACTACCCTCTTTTTTCTCTTTATGCTTTAAAATTTTTTCTCTTTATTAAAATCTTTATGATGTGGTTCAGTATAGTCTTCTTCATATTTCTTCTGCTGGGATTCCTGAATTTCTTAAGATTTGTGGGTGTGTAGATATTATCAAGTTTAGAAATTCTTCTGCCATTATTTCTTCAAAAACCTTTTTTCCTGCACTATCCCCTCTCACTTTATGCCCTCCCTGCTTACCTCTCTCTTCTCCTTCTGAACCTCCAATTACATATATATTAGGCCACTAAAAATTGTCCCACAGCTCACTGATGCACATACTTTTTTGTTTAGATTGCTTAGTCTTTATTTCTCTGTGTTCTATCATGGATAGTTTCTATTGCTGTATCTTCAAGTTCACACTGATCTCTTCTTCTGCATGTTTAATCTGCTGTTAAATTCTGCACAGTATATTTTTTCAATCTCAGACCTGACTATATTTTTCATCTCTGGAAGTTCAACGTTAGTCATTTTTATGTCTTCTGTGTCTTAATGTGCTCACGCTTCCTTCTACCATCTTGTACATATATAGTATGTTTACAGAGGTTTTTCCACTCCAACTGTTGGAGTGTGAATTATTCCCAGCCTTATGTGAGTTGCCCACTTTTAGGAGGTCCCTTCTCTAGTCTCAGGTAATTTCCTCATATGTATCTGCTGATCAGTTCTCTGTTAAGACTCAAGAGGAACTCCTAATACTTTCTGTGAAGGTTCCTCCCCTCTGGTATTTTACCTTAAGAATTCCAGCTATGTTGGCCTCTTAAATTCTCAACTGTGTCTCCTCCACTGAAACTGCAGGGCTTTGCTTGGGCTCCAGTTTCTGCACTATTGCCTGGAAATTCTTTCCCGGCAGTAAACTGAAGCAATCACAGGGAGCACTGTCCTACCCTACCTGTTGTCTACTTTGAAATGTATTTATTTATTTATTTAGTTAGTTAGTTTTATATATTTTTATTTTTTACTGTTTAAGATGAAAGATAAATCCTGTTACTCCATCATGGTCAGAAGAACCTTTGGTCCAATTTTATCTGACTATAATACCCACTTGTAGCTGTCTACAGGCGACTAAATTCCTGCCTCCAGGTCATTCACCTTCATTGCTTAAAGATGTCTCTGCTCATTATTACACTTTAGGACACTACTCCTTCTGTAAGCCTGGTGACTTCAATAGTCACCAGATGACCCTTTCAATCTCCTGGACTCTCAGTTCCCTGACCTCTTATTCCATGATTATGTCCTCTATCCTACCTCAGCTATCCACTATCTCGGTTATATCCTAGCCATATCTTTACCATAAATACATTCGTGTCATGATCTCAATTTCAAGCACCCTATTCCTCACCTATGACATCCTCTCTTTCCCACTCATTCCATCTCATACTCTAACAATAAATTCCTGACCCAATAAGAAAGAATAATTTTGGAGCCTATTACTTTTTCTCACCCATCTTATGGTTTGTTTGTTTGTTTTTTTCCTTTACCTAGCTTAGATTCCATGGTCCATTGTTATATCACACTCTACATAGCCCTCTGCCCTTGTCAGTCCCACTCACCTGGAAAAACTGCAACTCTGGTTAAATCTCTCTCTCTTTTTGTCAACTCTGTGCATGCCTGGACTTGCCCAACAGAACAGGCTGAGGGAAAACATACAACCAGATTGACTGGTCTCACTTCAAAGTAATGATTAATCCTGAATTGTACCCCACATCTTTAAAATAAAATAAAAAAACAAACAAAAAAGCCAAAGTAATGATCAACTGCTTAAAGTAGGCCCTTGCTGCTGCCCAACAATCCTACTACAATTTCCTAATCATGTGTTCTCCATCTTCCTGAAAAACCCTTTCATAATTTATCCTCTCTCCAATAACGGCTCCCTTATCCTGACTCATCCAATGATTGTTTTGTTTCCTATTTCCTGAGAAATAAAAGCAAAGACAGCTTCCAAAGCTCATACTACCCATCATCTGCATCTGTATACTCTCTTCTGTGACTACTGAAGAACTGGCTGTCAATACTTCTAAGGCCAACCTGTCCAGCTGTGCTCAGGAGGACTGCATCCCATCTTGCCTACTCAAGGACATGGCTACAGCAGTTCTTCCTTCTCCTTCCAGTATCATCAATTTCCCCCTTTTTACTGGATCCAATAGGACACTGCATTACAGAGATATGCTTTACTAGACCCTTCCTAAAAACAAAAACATTCTCAGTAACCACTTTCCCTCTAGCTACTACCCCATTTCTATGCTGCTCTTTATGGCATAACTTTTTGAAAGAAACGTCTACACTCACCACTTTTAATTCTTCACCTTTCACTTTATTTTGAACTCATCACACCAGTCAAGAGAGATTATTATTTTAAAGGACACTAAAATCTCCATGTGGCTAACTCCAAGGCTCTATTCTCAGTTCTCACTAGCTGGTTCTTTCTTAAGGTTCCAACTTCTAAATGTTGGAATGCCCGGGGGCTCAGTCATCTTTTGGGAAGATACTTCCCTCTCCACAGGTGATCTCACCCAGTCCCATGACTTTAAATACCATTATAGGCTGACACTCCCAACTATATGCGTAGGCCTCTCCCCTGAACTTTGTAGCATATCCAACTGACAGTTTAATCTGTCCACTTGGATATCTAACAGGCATTTCAAATCCCTCATCTCCATGCCATATACTCCCAAATTGCTCTTTCCACAATCTTTCACATCTCTGTAAGCTAAAGCTATGTTCTCTCGGTTCCTAATACCAAAAAGCTAAAAAACAACTTAAACTCCTCTTCTTCCTTCCAATCCCAATCTGATCCACCAACAAATACAGGTTAGTCTACTTTAAACATACATCTGCAGTCTAACCACTTCTCAGATCTTCCCCTACCATCAACCTAGTTGAAAGATCCCAAGAGCTCCTATCTAGATTATTCCACTAGTCTGAGGGCCCTGTACTGGCCCTTGATTTTTTTTTTTTTTTTTTTTTTTTGAGTTGGAGTCTCACTCGGTCGTCCAGACTGGAGTGCAGTGGCCGCTTCCGGCCACCGCAGCCTCGCCTGCTGGGCTCCGGCGATCCTTCCGTCTCAGCCTTCCGAGTAGCCAGAATTACAGGCGTGCGCTACCACGCCCGGCTGATTTTTTGATTTATTGTAGAGATGAGGTCTCGCTGCCCAGGCGGGTCTTGAACCCACGGGCTCAGGCAATGCACTCACCTCAGCCTCTCAAAGGCGTGGGATTACAGGCTGAGCCACCGAGCCCGGCTGGCCCTTGTTCTTAAGATAATAGCAGAGTCATCATTTTACTCTTCTGCTCAAAGCCCATCAATGGAGTGAGCCTTCCCCACTCCTTACCAACATCCTTATGATGGTTTACAAAGCCCTGTATCCCTTGGCCTCCCACTACCTCTCTGACCTCATCTCCTACCACTGTTTCCCTCATTGGTGCTATTCTAGCCACACAGGTCTCCTTGCTCTTTCTTGAATGTGTCAAACAAATTTAGAATCTTTGCCTTTGCCCTTCCCTCCACCCAAAACAGTGTTGTCCAGAATTGATATGTCAGGCGACCTTTTTCCTTCAGGAGTCTTTTCAAACACACCTTAACAGCAAGGCCTTCCCTGACACTCTAGAACAAGTATAACACCACCAAATCACATTCCCTTTCTCCTGTTTTATTTTTCTTCAAAGCATTTATCACCATCTGACATACTAAATATTTAATTGTACTGTTTGCTGCTTGGTTCTCTTCTCTAGGAGGTTCTGTGAGGGCTATCTCTCCCATGTGTAGCACATATTTGCTTGCAATTTCCTTGAAATGTTCTTCAGTTGGCTTCCAAGGCTCACTTTCTCTGGGCTTACCTATTGTTTCACCAGCTAGTCATTTTTTTCCCTGCTAGTAAATAAAAAGAAGTGGGAAGGTACAAACCATCTTAGGAAGATAACCGGTCTTCTATGTTAAGCTGGGTGGGGCCTGTGGCAGCAAGAAGGCCAGAAAACCACCTACCCTCTAGCAAGATATCTTGGTACCTAGGGATGCTAGAAAGCAAGAAAGAACTTGTGTTCTATATGTGCAGATGGGACACCGGCAGCATGACTTCCAATATATTAAAGTGTATTCACTTTCTTCCACTGAAAATGAAAACTACTTACTAATAAAAAGAACTTTTAAATGTATTTGTATTGCTTCAACCAACAGAAAATATAAAATTGAATTTACCATGTAGTCATAAGAATTATGAAAGAACTAAAGTAACTCATATTATAAAGTAAATAGGCAGCTCCAAATTTATCTGGTCATGGACAGTAGATACAATAATAAAAAGGATGAAAATTAACATTTTTCTACCATAAAAACAAGGTTGACTAAATTTTGGAAATAATATTAAAAAGTGTTCCTGATAAAAATAAAATAAAAATAAGCTACAAAATAGCATTTTCCTCCTACATTATCCAACCTTGTTAAGAAATGAGCAAGGAATTATCACAGACTGAAGGAGAGGAAAGAGAAATAACCTAAATGCAACAGGGGACACCAGACAGAATCCTGGAATACAAGAAAAAGACATTAATGGAAAAACGGATGAAAACCACATAAAGTCTACACTTTAGCTTAAAAGCAAACAAACAAATAAAAACACCCAAGCAAAAATATCCATTTGGAACAAGAAGCACTCCCTCAGTATGTAGCACACATCCTCTGCAGATGTACTTGCTATACCCGGAAATCTTATAATAGTCAAGACACTATATTGGGGGCTGGACATCTTTAATTGTTAGAAGGTTCTTTCCTGTATTGCTTTGAGTTTCATTCCTTGGTAACCTCAGTCTCATTCTTCCTTCTTGAAGAATACAAAGTCTAATTACTCTTTTGCTTGATCTTCACATATCCTATATTCTGTCTCAAGTTTCTTTTTGAAGTTTGACATACCCAGTTCCCTTCATCTTACACATCACGATTTTTATGCCCTTCATCATTCTTGTCACACAACCTTTAAAGTGCTCCAGTTTGTCAAATGGCCTTCTGAAAACCAATGCTTGGAACCAAACACTAACGTAGAGTACATCAAACTACTTCACTTCTTGTTTTGGACACTATGCCTGAAATTGTCCTTTTTCTTTAGCAGTTACATTGCATTGCTGATCATTAATGAATTGCACAATCAACAATTCCTTAGTTCTTTTTCATATGGATTCCTATGAAGGAATTGTCAGAAGGGGAGAAAGGAGTGTAGCTGTCAACATCACTCTGCCATTCTATTCTCTTCATTACAAATATTTTGAGTGCCATGTGCCAGACAACTGCAATTCTATACCTATCTACATGTAACAACTGCTATAGTCTGAATGTTTGAACCCCTAAAATTCATATTTTGAAATCCTAACCCCTGAAGTAATAGAATAAGAAGGTGGAACCTAGCCAGACTCGGTGGCTCAGCCTGTAATCCTGCGCTTTGGGAAGCTGAGGTGAGTGGATTGCCTGAGCCCACGGGTTTGAGACCCGCGTGGGCAACTTGGCGAGACCTCATCTCTACAATAAATCAAAACGAGCCGAGGATGGTAGCGCACGCCTGTAGTTCTAGCTACTTGGAAGGCTGAGGCGGAAGGATCAGCGGAGCCCAGCAGGTCGAGGCTGCGGTGGCCAGGAGCAGCCACTGCACTCCAGTCTGGGTGACGGAGTGAGACTCCAACTCAAAAAAAAAAAAAAGAAGGTGGAACCTTTGGGAGGTGATTAAGTTATGAAGGTGGAGACCTCATGAATGAGATTAGTGCCCTTGTAAAAGGACCCCAGAGGGGTCCTCATCCCTTCTTCCATGTGAGGTTACAATGAAAAGACCACTATGTAGGAAGTGGGCCTTCACCAGACATTGAATCTACCATAGCCTTCATCTTGAACTTGCCAGGCTCAAGAACTGTGAGAAATAAATTCGTGTTGTTTATAAACTGTCCAGTTTACAGTATTTTGTTATAGCAGCTCCAGGAGACTAAGACGACTTTCCAAATCTGACTGAAGAACTTATTTCAACATAACATATAAAAGGTTGAACTAACAGAAACTATGCAAAGTAGCTCCCAATCATTATCCAACTAGTCAATCTAAAAAGCACAACATCACTACCAATCAGTTACCCATACTTAGGTGGTATCACTTAATGCCTCCATTCTCAGCCCTATGACCTTTTTCCTCCTCATGTACTGCCAAGTGGCAAGGTGGGATGTTCAGGGTACCCCTCTAAGAAAGAGAGTCTTCATTCACCTGTAAGCTTTACTTAAGAGTCATAAACCTCAACTGAGAAAGACACATTTTAGAGCTGCCACGCATCACCTTTCAGAAACCAAAGCGTCAACTGTGAGTTTCTCAATAGCTCTTCCTGGGCTGGAGTCGCCTATTATACAAAGCCAACTCATTGCTTCCTTACATCTGGGCATCATCAATCTATTTTCTTACCTTTCACCCTCAACATCACCGAATCCCTCTGAAGTCAAAGCATTAGTCATTTGTGTCAGGTGTAAAACGCAAACACAGCACGTGCACGAGGATGCTCTGATGTCCATAGTATGCAAAACCCTGAACATTTAGAGATCGCTTAAATCCCAGGTGTTGTATAAAGGGTCTCAAGAAAGACATACATATTTGCAAGGGAGCCTTTCCATATTTGTCGCTTTGGGGACAGAGAGTTCCTAAGTCAGGACTAGGCTGCCAGCAACACTCCGTCACCTCATACAACCCCTAAGATGAAGCCAAGGGAGGCGGCTGAAAGGCCTGGAGCGAGGCAGGCGCCGGGTCCCCGAGGAGTGACAGGGCGGGCCGGCGCTCCCCGACCCTCACCTCTCTTGTCCAGCAGCCACATGAACGCGAAGCAGGGCAGGAAGCCGATGGGCCCCCACAGCACGAGCAGCGCGATGTCCCAGCTGGAGAAGCCGTAGGCCTGGCGCGCCGAGTTCTGGATGGGGCCCCAGGTGTTCCAGACCAGGCCCTGCGCGAACGCGAGCAGCGAGAAGAGCAGGAGAACCAGCCAGCGGCGCCCGTACACCCGCCCGGGGCCCGGGGCCGCGGCGGGCAGCGCCGCCGCTGCCGCCGCCGCTTCCCGGCTTCTCCGGGCAGCCCCCGGCCTAGGCCCGAGCCCGGGCCCGGGCCCCAGCAGCGGCTGCCGCTCCTCCTCGCTGCTCCAGCCCGAGCCCATGGCGACGCGCCGCCCGCGGGGCCCCTGGCCGGCGCAGTCCAAGTCGCAGCCGACCAGCCCAGCGCAGGTGCAGCCGCAGGAGCAGGAGGCGGAGGCAGATGTGGTCGCCCTCGGCCTCCCGGCCGCGCCTGCTGCGCCTGCGCGGCCGCCGCCGGCCCCGGGTGGGAGGCGGGGCAGGCGGCGAGGAGTCTGGGGCCCGCCCTCCCCGCAGGGGGTGGCCAGAAATCGCCGGCGTGAGGAGGAGAGGGGTCCGGGTCCCAGAAGCAGGACTGAGAGGAGGTGAAAAGGCCAACTAGAGCAAGGCGGAGCCGGGGAGAGGGGAATTCCCAGAGTCTGTATTAGAGGAGGTTGGGCAAGGAACCCTGAAGTTGTTGGAGGAAGTGCTCAAGTTAAATCCTGTGTATAATAAACAACTTGATGACTTCTGGTCACTTGATTTAATGATTGCTTGTATTTCGAGTATATTTTTATTTGTGTTGGGTTGGTAACTTCAGAAAATTATAGCGGGAGCAAGGATAAAATTGAAATGGGGTGGGGTTTCAGGGGATTGTCCCATGAAAACCATTTCTCGTTTTTTATGTACAGTAAATACTACCTAGTGCGTGTTACATTGTCAACGAGGAGGTTATAAACTAGCCAATTTCATTCACCTATATAAAGGATGTAATCTTTCTATCCTTTTTGCCTGTCACATAATAGGGGAGCAATAAAGATATAGTCACTAAGGTTGGAATGTTTTTGCCCCAAAGTTACCTAGATGCATCCCAAGTTATTATGATTTTGACCAAAAAGAGTAAATGAGAAAGGTGGAGGTTGTTGATCTCTTCATCGGGCAGCTGTTTATTTTGATATACAAATCCAGAAGTCTGACGGCTGTCAATTAGTGTCCTTGAAACCCTAAGTCAAGCAATTTGTCTTGGACGTGGCATATCTCGAATTGTGTGGCATCCAGGTTTGATTGGGAAATGAATCACAGGGAACGCAATTAAAAGATGCTTTGCCTGAGGTTTGTATTCCCGGCAGCCACGAAAACCAGATGGAGTCACACTGCTGCCAGAAGGGCAAGAGGTGGAAGAAAAGCTTGAGCCAGCCTAACTTTCAAGGCTAGTAAGAGCGGCTGCAGAGTGAATGCAGAGACACACGTCACCGCTCGGAGCCCCTCAAAACAGCGAATCATCCCCCCAAACTCCAATCCTGTGGGGTGGAAAAAGCCAAGGCGTAAAAGAAGGACCTGACTAAAAGACAAAAAAAGCAGAAACGAAGCCAAGACTTCAGGAAAGAAAGCTAACCTCCGGGAAAAGTATGAACCACCACAACCCAGACCACGTGTTTGCATTTCAACACACCGGGAATCAAAACAAGGCCGCGTGGCCCCGCCCAGCGTCCGTCACGTGACTTTCTCGTGAGCCGGCGTTTCCGGGGAAGCCCTGCCGGAGCCGCGGGAACTCCTTCCTGTGGTGCCGCCTCTGGCTCCCGGGTTTGGCCCTTCCTCGGACACCACTCCAGCTTCGCTTCTCTTTGGGTTCCAGTGGAGCCCGCCTGGCGGTAGCCATGGCAGCAGGCTCCGGGGCGACCATGGCTACCATGGAGGAAGGTAGGTGGCAGGCTGAGGTCAGACCCGGAGGACTAGCCCAGTGTCAACTGACTCTCGCAGCACCTGTCATATCCGTTTGCCTTCGCCCCATTCCAGGTCTCTCTGGCCTTGCATTAGGCTGTAAAGAAACTTAAGAATTTTCTAGTGGACGTGGCATTTCTCGAATTGTGTGGCATCCAGGTTTGTAATTGAACGGTCATCGTAACTCCGCATCCACAGGTGCTGTTTCGTGCTCAGGGTTGTTTTGAATGTTAGAGTGGATTAAAATGAAAACTGTGAAACTGAAGCCGACCCTTGAGGCACATAATCAAGGACTCTTGCGAACAGGGATTATGAGCTTTTATTCGATTTCAGTGGAACCCTGGTTTAGCATGTGGATGAGGTTTGGAGGCCCATGAACCTGATATCCCTGTTAGCATTTATTGAATGATTGCTCCCTGCAGGGCACTGTTCTGGATACTGTCACGGGATCCAGAGATTCTTGTGGCTCAGCCTGTAATTCCGCGCCTTTGAGAGGCTGAGGTGAGTGGATTGCTTGAGCCCACGGGTTCGAGACCCGCCTGGGCAACTTGGCGAGACCTCATCTCTACAATAAATAATAAACAAAATTAACTGGGTGTGGTGGCGCGCGCTTGTAGTTCCAGCTACTTGGAAGGCTGAGGCGGAAGGATCGCCAGAGCCCAGCAGGTCGAGGCTGCGGTGGCCGGGAGCGGCCACTGCACTCCTGTCTGGGCGACAGAGCTGAGACTCCAACTCAAAACAACAACAACAACAACAACAAAGAATCTTTATAACAATACCTTTTCCCAAGAAACTCTCAGTGAGTAAAGGAGCCTAGAAAGGGGAAAAAGTGACTTATGTGGTCACGCGAACTATGTTATCAGGAGTACACCCTCTGTGAAGACTGACGCCAGGAGGAGGTACCTTCGTGGTGAAAATATAAATTCTTCAAGGAGGGAATAGCTTGAGGTAAGCCTTTCTGGTTGAATAAGATAGTTATAAACTCTGCTAGTGGTGGTGAGGCTTAGGAAGATGGAGCAGAAAAGCACAGGATACATGTATTTGGAGATCAAATAGTTTGCTTAGAGGGGAAGATGCCCATTCCATGCAGAAGAAATAAATTATAACCTCCTACTATCTGATCACTGTCTCCTATGGAGACAATTCTTGACCTTCATCTGTAACTCCGTTTCATTGATCCTTACATTTTGTGTTCACTGCACCTCCTTATCCAGAGTGCATTATCATTATACATTTTCTTTTGAAAATACACTGTTCTCTTGTCACTCCCTGCATTTTATTCTGAATTACTCTGGATGAACTCAACCTTTTTTCACTCTTTATACCTACACATACATAGCTAAACTTTGCTGGAAAACGTCTTGCACAAATTGATGACAGTATAGATGAAAATAGCCAAACTCTTCAATATTCACTCACTATGGGCCTGAGATCCTTATGGTCCTCTATTTCTATAGTAAACCAACTTTCTAATTTTCTTCAGTGATGATTCCCCAAACTCTCTATAAACTCTCTTCCTCTCTTTCTTACTTTCAACTGATGACTTTGCAAGTCAGGTCAAGTCTGCATCTAATCTACGTTTTTTCTTCTTCACTATCAGACCCTAGTCCAAATCACTCACATTTTCTCACATAAACTGTATCTTCCTGACTTGTTTCTCTATTTCTGATTTTGTGCCCCTCTAATTCCTTCTTCATTCAGCAGTAAAAAAGGAATTTATGTAAAGTTTTTCAACGTATTCCTTTGCACTTAGGACTTAGAATAAAACCCAAACTCCTAACCATGGCCTATAAAGATCCTTGGTCTCGGTTCTGCTGATGTGCTTTAGCAGCATCTCTTGTCATTCATTTCCCCCTCCTGCTTTTCACATAGCTGGCTTATCAATCTTCAGGTTTCAAAGTAGGTCATCACCTGAGACCTTACCAGACCAAGCTATCTAAAACAGTCACTGTGATTTTTTTCCTCCACCCCCAACCCTAGATATTCTATAATACCACGTCCTGTTTCTGTCTCTTTACTTATTACAGCCTGTGATTACTTGTTTATTATTTTTATCCATTAGACTGTAAGTACCTTGAGGGCAGAACCTATGTCTGTTTCACTCATCACCATGTACCCAGCTGCAAGTACAATTCCAGGTACATAGTGGGCACTTAATTCATATTATTACATATTTGTTGAGTAAACAAATAAGGGAACTCTGTGCCAAGCCTAGAGGCAAGAGGAAAAGAGGATGGCATGATCCAAAAACTGAAGAAGTTAGTGTAAGGTGTGGTAAGAAAAGAAGGATCCTGAAGGTCACCTTATGCCTAGTTAAGGAGTCTAGACTTTAAGACATTGAGAAGCCTTGAAGAGTTTTAGGTAGGGCAGTAACAGGATCAGACGTGTCAGACCGGCTGAAGGGTGAAGGATAGGACAAAGAGAGAAAGACTAGAGGACAAGGTACTTAATCCCTCTGAGCTTCAGTTTCCTTGTCTGTAAAAGGCATGACTATTGTAAAAAATTAAAGATGATAAATGTAGGTTATTTAATATAGTGTCTGGCAGGAATTAGGTATTCAAGAATGGACACCATTTTTATTATTAATAAAAAAATGCCAGCTTTGGTGACTGATGTTGAAACTGAGAGGAAATAAATTGAAGATGTTATTTAAAAGAAGACATTGCCATAAGTGAGATAAGGCTGATGTGAACAAAGGGTAAGAAAAATATATACATTTAATTCAAGCGAAAGTATCCGTACATTCAGTACAATGATGAATATAATGGGAGTCATAGAAAAGTTCATTTTTGAGCAAACTTCTTTAACACTCCATTATCAAAAAAGTATCTAAATGCACCCTGTAAATAGGGCCTCTATTATACAGTGAGGTAGAAGACAGTCTGTCCTAAAATAGCTCATAAATACCATTTTCAGAGGGAACGACATAGATAAAAAGAATTATAGAATAAGATATATCCACAAGGTAAAATGCAATTAGTTGAGACATAATAATTAGTGTCTCATTAAGTGCTTTGAGGGCTGAGAGGAGAAGGAACTAATAGACATTGGGTTGGTGTGTGCTCCTGGAATAATTTTTTAAAGGATTAGTGAGGTGAGGCCAGAGTGAAGTGAGCAGAGAGAAGATCAAGGCGTGTTGAGGCAGAGGGCCGGAAGGAAGGTGGGGAGACTGGTTCCCCTAGCATGGAGGTGGTGACTGAGAATGAGGGTGAAAAGCAGGAAGGCTGTGTCCACTGAGTCCAGACAAGAGCAGGGTGAAAACAGAGAAGTTGAAGAAGGAAAAACATTGTGGGTTTTGATCTTCTCAGAAAAATGGAGCAAGGCATCACAAAAGTGAGGAAGTGAAAAAGGATATTGGGGATTGGAGAATGAGGAAGCTTGAAATGGTTGCCTAGGCTATTACGGAAGTGGTTAGTAGGAGTCAGTGAGTGGTAGCAGGAAAGGGTAACCTGTGGAAGTGAGCCTGAAAGTGAACCCCTTGTTTTGAGACTGTTTATGGTTGTGCTCAATAACTCATTATGCAGAAGCAGAGAAAACAAATGGTTCGTTTCAATAAAGTTTTAATGTGAATTCTTATTCAGTTATTTAGAAAATATTTGCTTAACATCATTTTATGCCAAGCACTGTGCTGATCTCTAGGGATACTAGAGACTTACCTTCAAGGATGTGATTTTTTTTTTTTTTGAAGTAACATCTTAGAAATAATTAAAAACAAGCAAGACTTTATCTCTCCAAATTTTTTTTTTTTTTTTTTTTAATTAGCCAGGCATGGTGGCATACCTGTAGTCCCAGCTACTTGGGAAGCCGAGGCAGAAGGATCACTTGAGCCCGGGAGATTGAGGTTGTGGTGAGCTGTGGTCATGCCACTGCACTCTAGCCTGACGACAGAGTAAGATTGCCTCAAAAAACAAAAATAAATAAATTATTGAAAACAAACATGAAGCTACTTATTGTTAATTAAGAATCAATCTTAATTCTGAGTGTGAGATATTACTTTAAAGATTACATGTTGGTTGAAGGATCCAGTTAAATTAAAAATTGCTCTTTGAGCCTGAGTCTGTCTTTCAGACTGAGGTTATATTTCTTTTATTTGGCTCTCATATTTTTAGTTAGAGCCAGGATTATGCTTTGATGAAAAGAAGAATGTGCTCTTACTAATTCTTCTTCTAATACTTCCCTAGGAAATATCCCCAGAGTTTCATACTGAGCAGACATTCCTGCATAACTGGATTTACTCCTCTTCAACTGGAGATGCATACTCTCCATTGTCATTTTAGTTCTCCTTTTACAAAGGGGTGGAGGGCAGAAGAGTTTAAAGAGTTACACAGTTGCCCATGTGACCCAGAGATCATATTAGCCAGGCAGGGTGCCACAGCATGCAAAAAAAAAAAAAAAAAAGTAAAAGCCTGTGTAATCTCAAAAAGTAAAAAAAATTCCCATTCTAGAGCACAAGTGTAATTTATAGTGTAGCTAAAATACTTTGTACTCAGTAATGATAAATAGCCAAAAAACAGTACTCTTGAATATTTTTCATTGTGGTAAAAACACTAAAATTAACTTTGTTGCTCATTTTTAAGAGTACAGTGCAGAAGTGTTAAGTAGAATCACATCATTGGGAAAGAGAATGACTGTACTTTTTCACCTTGCAAATCTGAAACTCTATACTCATTAAGCAATAATTTCTCCTTTTCTTGCCTCTACCCACAGTTACAACAGAATGGTTGGTAACTACCATTCTATTTTCAGTCTATAAATTTGACCACTGTAGATCCTCATATAAGTAAAATAATACAATATTTGTGTTTTTGTGACTTATTTCATTTAGCATAATGTCTTCAAGGTTCGTCCATGTTGTAACATGTGACAGGATTTCTGACCTTTTTAAGGCTGGATAATATTCCATTATATCTATAAACATTTTGCTTCCCCATTCATCCATCAGTGGACATTTGGATTTCTTCCACTACTTGGCTCTTATCCATTGGTTCTGTGAAGATTCATGTGCAAATATCTTTCCAAGACCCTACTTTTGAATGTTTTTAATGAAAAGTAAGGTGAAATAACCATTTATTTTGAATTATGGAAAATTTACTTCCATCTAGAGTTGGTGGAAACATTTTGTTACAAATTTTGAAGACACTTTGGAGCATTGCGGAAATGCTCCATTTGAGACACCATTCTTTCTTTTTTTTTTAATTATAAAGATGCAGGGTACAATTCAGGGTTTGGTATACAAACGTTGATTATGCAGGTACCCTTGTTGATGAGGTATTCCCCTCCCTCGCCTAGCAGTTTCTCTCAATTGCCAATCCCACCCCACCCCCCAGTCTCCCACTACTGCCAGTCGCTTTCTTATAATATTATAATTGTTCAAGATCTGCTTATGAGTGAGAACATATGGTACTCTGTTCTTTGTTTCTGTGATAGATCACTGAGTATGATCGAGTCACCATTCTTTCTAGTGTTAACTTCACTTAACTCTATGCACTGAGATGTCCCCTATAAGAGGCCACCATAAATCTAGCAAACCACTTGGATGTCTCCTCTCAGGAGACATGAAGAGATTGCTGGTAATTATACAGGACAAACTTATGTCAACGCAATTTTTTTTTGAGTCGGAGTCTCACGTTGTTGCCCAGGCTGCAGTGCAGTGGCACGCTCACAACCATTGCAGCCTCTACCTGCTGGGCTCAGGCAATCCTTCCACCTCAGCCTTCCAAGTAACTGGGAACCACAGGTGTGCACCACCATGACTGGCTAATTTTTTAATTTATTTTAGAGATGAGATCTTGCCAAGTTGCCCAGACTGGTCTCGAACCCCTGGGTTCAGGCAATCCTCTTGCCTTAGCCTCCCAAAGTGCTGGGATTATAGGCGTGAACCATCATGCCCGGCTTCAAATGCAAAATTTTAAAAGCTATGTTTCCTTGAATTTTTCCATTAAAAAACAGTGAAAAACCTATTTCCCATTTGAAATTTGTCAAGCTTCTGATTGATCAGTTGAGAAGTGGTTTTCAGGAATCACGAGTGCATCCTTCCACTAGACTGGGCTATAAATTACCTATTATTATGTGGGAGAAAGAAAACAAGACGACACTGTCTGCTCAAATAGAAAAACACCAGGTGGAAGACGTGAAACAAATTGCTATTGCACAATATGTGTCAATGAACCTGCAATGCATATGGGTGACTGTTTCACATGTTACCACACATTCGAAAAATATAAGATAAGAAATTTTGATTTTTTTGTCATAAATAAGCTCCTCAATGTCCAAAATTTCATCATAGGCCAAATATCATTACAATAAAATAATTGATTCCAATACTATACTATTTAATATGAAACGATTCATTTTTCACTGTTTATAAATATGTGGTCAAGCTACTGGTAGGTGTTCCGCGAGATGTCTCTGATTGCAAAGTGTTTTAAAATATAGATAGATTTACTTTGCCTTTCTTTGGGTTTGAGAACAGTATTACTTTTTCATTTCTAAGTATTTGTTCATGTGACATTTTTTGAATAGAAGAATTTTCTGGGCTAACTTGGCAAGAGTTATATGTATAGGAGGATGGGAAGAAGTTCATGAGCCTTTGGAAACCGCTCAGCCTGTAACTGTCTCTGGTGCCCAGCCTGAACGTTCTTGGGTGTTCCGGTCCACACTAAGCATTGGCAAGGTTATGTCATAACAGCCACAGCACCAATGTTGGTGGTTTCTTTCTTTCAAAAAACCACCTTCTAGACCTTGAAATTCAGAGGGTGTATGACTGTTCATCATTTTACTTAAGCATTATGTTACCTTTTTCTTAGTTGTATTGATGTTTTAAAGTAGTGGCTACAAAATTTAAAAATTAGTTTTGGTGTTTTACCATTTAATCTTCAAGTACTTGCATGATTACATCAGGGTTTTTCTGACATAGCCCAAATGATTTTTTTTTTTACCCTATATCTACCATTCCAGAGGTTTTAACATTTCAGAGGTCATACAGTTGTTGCCAGGTTGATGAAATATCATACATTTGCATGTATACATTCAGAATAAATAATCTCACTGTGCCAGGATCCAGTTTTTAATCCATACTGTATCACTATGGTGATTCTTTGTATTGTAATTTGTGACTTATGTCACCTTCTGAAGTTTTAAAAAATCTATAATTTTTCCATTAAAATTACATCTGACTTGAGAGACAAGTTAATTTCAATTTCAGAATCTTTGTCTTTTTTATATTCTATCAATATTTGAAGAGTAGTCTGGATACTTCGTGATGTTCCTTATTCTTATCTTAAAGTGTAAATCCCAGATACAAATTCAGCCCACGTGTTAATTGAAGCCAGATAGCAAGCAAATTCTGAAAAGTTAGATTTCAAATTATCTTGTGCTTTGCATTAACTAAAAAAAAATTACTGAGAAAAAGGTAATTGGCTTTTTGATGATGTTTCACTGTCTCCAAATAATTAGTTGTAAATAAGACTAATAAATTGACTGAATAGCATGCTACATTTGGAGGGAGAAAAGACTACTGTGCAATACCCAGATCACTAATCTGTTTTTGTTTTGTTTTTTTTTTAGCAGTTTCTAAGTCATCTAGTTAGAAATTGCTGCTTGCTGCAAGTTTAGACCGAAATATATTTATCCTTTAAATAATCTCACTGTGCCAGGATCCAGTTTTTAAGGAGGTTGCTTCAGAATTTTTATACCTCTTTGCAAATATTCGTGGCATAGAATGACTGGGTGCATTCCTAGGCTGTTTAATTAACACAATGTAGGATAGCATTCATCTTTAAAATAAATTGTAACACTTAAATTTGTTAATTTAATGGCTCACTTCATTGTTGATTAAACTATCAGAAGCCAAATTAGTTTTATCTCTCAACCAGCTGGTTGTTTTATTTCACTGATGGGCCTGAAATTCTGTGGCTATGCTGATTTCTTGTTATGGTGAACATCCCACTGCTCTGTTTTTGCACACACTTTATAGCATTTTCATTCATTTAACAAATGTTATGGCATTTAATATATTTTGGTCACTAGAGGAGGTACTCTCTCGGCAAATTTTAGTGTTGGAGGTCTCCTATTAAATAATCTCTGTGATGTCTGGGATTTTTAGGTCAGATTAGTAAATTAATTTTTGAAGAATTTAACATTATACTAGGATAAAATATTTACTTCTTTGAAGCTATTCTGTCAAAACAATAATTTGTGTTACTGTTGCCTGTGTATGTATTTGTGGAAGGCTAGCCAGATACCTCTATCCAAATATGAGACCCACGTTGGGAATATTCAAAGCCATGTGGTCTATTGGCACTAATGTAAGATATGTAGAATAAATAAATCTCTACCACAAAGAACTGATGCTTCTGTTTTTCTCTGTCCTTTAAAGTTCTAGAAGCAAAAACTTCAAAGGTTGAATATTTTACGACCTTAAAACTGAAAGAATGCTGTAGTGGGTCAGACCAGCCATGATTCACCCAGCCTAAACCTCAGAGCACTTTATTTACTTATTTTATTTTTGAGTCAGGGTCTCACTCTGTTGCTCAGGCTGGAGTGCAGTGGCATGCTCACGGCTACCGTAGCCTTGACCTGCTGGGCTCAGGCGATCCTCCTGCCTCAGCTTTCCAAGTAGCTGGAATTACAGGCGCATGCCACCACGCCCGGCTAATTTTTTATGTATTGTAACAACGAGGTCTTGCCAAATTGCCCAGGCTGGTCTCAAACCCATGGGCTCAGGCAGTCCTCTCATCTTGGCCTCCCAGAGTGCTGGGATTATAGGCGTGAGCCACTGGTGCCTGGTGTCACAGAGCACTTTATAGGGAGAGTATGGTTGTCCTTAAAAATGGCAGTCTCAGAGTCAAAGTGTTATACCAGTTTGAACCAGTAACAGTCTTTTTATGTAAAAGGATTCAGGAGGTAGAAGTTTACTGATTGTGGTTCAGTAGCACAAAGATGGACATATTTGCATTTTTATTTGGTCAAGGATTGCAGTTTTTTGGGTCTTTCTTTTGTCTCTCAAGATACCTAACTATATGTCTGCTTTCCAGGCAGTGTATAGCTATGAGAGGAAGGTAAGGATAAAAAGGCTCAGCAACTTTTGGATGTGTCTCTGGCCACTCCTGTATGCCGTGGAAAGAGCACTGGACTTGGAATGAGGGTTCCTGATATATCTTATTGTGGTTCATCTGACATCTGAGCTTCCATTTCTTCCTTTGGATAATGGGAATGAAATGCCTTCATTGTCTGTGCTTTATAGGCTTTTAATACAATCAGATGAGCAGTTGTATTTTAATGTATATAAAAGTACATTGTAAACAATAAAGCATTATACAGTTAAATATATGGTATTGTTATGATGCTCTTCTTCAAAATCAAACTTTATCTTCCCAACAGAATGAGCTATTGCTCCTGATTTTTTTTTTTTTTTGAGTTGGAGTCTCACTCTGTCACCCAGACTGGAGTGCAGTGGCCGCTCCCGGTCACCGCAGCCTCAACCTGCTGGGCTCCGGCGATCCTTCCGCCTCAGCCTTCCAAGTAGCCAGAACTACAGGTGCACGCTACCACGCCCAGCTAATTTTTGACTTTTTGTAGAGATGAGGTCTCGCCAAGTTGCCTAGGCGGGTCTCGAACCCGCGGGCTCAGGCAATCCACTCACCTCAGCCTCCCAAAGTGCTGGGATTACATACCGAGCCCGGCTAGCTCCTGATTTTTATAGTGAGTTGCCAAGTCTAGAAACCTGTCTTCTGGCTGCATCTGACCACCCTACATCTTGGGTTGTGATCATGCTCAGGCAATCCACTCACCTCAGCCTCCCAAAGTGCTGGGATTACAGACCCAGCCCGGCTAGCTCCTGATTTTTATAGTGAGTTGCTAAGTCTAGAAACCTGTCTTCTGGCTGCATCTGACCACCCTACATCTTGGGTTGTAATCGTCTTTGATATTATTGCCTTAGTATTTCTCCATCTTTGCCATTTCTGCTTTCCTCACTGCTACCCCTTGTTCAGGGCCTTATCACACTTCATACTTGGCTATCTCAATAGCTCTCTGAGTCAACTTCAGACCCTAATCCCTTTCCATCATATTTCTACACAGCCCTCATTTTTATTTTTTGGATATGATAGAACATGGGATTACTATGTCATAAGCTAGAAAATACTTTTCTGCTTTGGAGCATTGGCTTGTTTATATTTTTAGTTAGCAAACATTGTATATGTATGTGTACACTATATATAATATATATAAATATGTATATAGCTTAATTATTTTTGTTAGATTCCCGTAACATGAGTTACTGGGATAATGGATGGTTCTTTGAGACTTCTGCTTCATTTTCTCAATTGTTTTCCAAAGGATAATTCTAATACCTATGCCATGAACAACAGAATCCTGTCTATCATGAATGTATTATAACATTTCATAGTGCATGGGGATCAAAATATGATACCCCAAAATATACCACTTTGGCATATTGATTATTTTGAGTTGAAGGTATTGAAAAACAGCAGGTGCAAGAAGGGCACTTGGACCTTCCTTTTTCTTCCCAAAGGTAGGAGATAAAATATCCGTGTAAAAGTTGCCCTTCCTGTATTAGGAGAAAGAAAGAATATTCTTCTAACCAGAGACAGAGTAAAGCCTGTAAGAAATGTGTACAAGCAAACCTTGTTAAACTAACCCTTACCTTTTTAGTCACTTTTCCACAATTAAATAATTAACCCAACTCATTTGTCTTATCACATTTTCAAATTTTACTATTTGTCCAACCTAGTATATAAGTGTAAGACTCTAACTGCTTCTTTGGGTCTTCATTATTCCTGTGAGGTCTTCTGCGTGTGTGTTAAAATTACTAAATACATTTTTGTATGCTGTTCACCTGTTAACCTGGTTTAAGTCAATCCCAGCTGGAAACCCTGGGCGGGTCGAGGAGAAATTCTACCTCCCCTACAATAGTCTAGCAACATTTTAAAAATATGTAATGAAAAAAGGTAGATGTTTGTTTTCATGGACTTGGAAGCCAGGCACATCAAGTCCAGGAAGATTTGGTGCATTGCCATATAGTTAACCTTGTATTTAGATGTATAGACCGACCGGTATGGATGTAGACTTTGAATGTAAAGTTGTCATACATGTCAAAAGTGAAAAAACAACAATAAAAAACAACCCTCTTAAGGAAAAAGAGAAAATATTATTCCTGGTCACATAATGTTAGCCTTTAGAAGGCTCTTCGACTTGTAAAAGTGACTTAAACTTGGGGCTTGTTTTACATTGAGCCCTAAGGGTACGCTCTCTCTTCCTCACTCCATATATTCTTGACTTATGCCTTTTCTCTCTTAGCATCCAAGTGTTCTCCTCACTTGGGAGTAGTGACTGTGTAGAAACAGATTGTTCTCAAGTGCCAGCTACAGAGAAAGGGCTTAGAGCCTGTTGACTTTCACTGAGGGTTTAGGAAAGACTTCCAAGTTTTTGCCCTTCTTGTCTGAGAAAGGAGGCCAAACTGCTTGAAGTTTTCATTGTCTTTAAAAACAAGCCTTACATTTAGACAAATTATTATTCAAATTGTTTGATGAGTCCTTCCCCATCCCTCTTCCTTTTATCAGACAGTTTAGAAGAAGGTTGGGTAGGTAGAGGAATTTGGATTACTTAAGAGTTTGTCTTAATTTTTTTGAATTAAGTTGAATTACAGATGAAGTAACCAAGGTGGAGGGCTTAGCTGATTATTCTTGAGAATCACAAATATATGTTTTGAGCATCAGAGTATGAAGTTTTTTTTTTTAGAAAGCAGGATTTATTGAAAGGACAGAAAAGCTCCCACAGTGGGAGGGGACCCAAAGAGGTTGCCCAATATGAAGCATTTTTTTAATCCTCCCCAAAAATCTTTCCATCTTAAGATGTCTTTAGAGAGAAACTTATTTGTTCCTTTATTTAAAAAATACTAATCTTTACTATCCTACCCAGGATTAACATTTTATGATTCTGTGAAATTTATTGAAGTGTTTAGTAAATTGCAGTGTTGTTTGTGCAGATTTTCTGTACTGTTTACAGATGTAGTTGAAACCAAGGATCAACATTGATTGCCATCTTAGTACATCTTTTTTTCTTTTTTTTTTTGAGTTGGAGTCTCACTCTGTCGCCCAGACTTTCCGCCTCAGCCTTCCAAGTAGCTGAAACTACAGGCGCGCGCTACCACGCCCAGCTGATTTTTTTGTGATTTATTGTAGAGATGAGGTCTCGCTGCCCAGGCAGGTCTCGAACCCGCAGGCTCAGGCAATCCACTCACTTCAGCCTCCCAAAGGCACGGGATTACAGGCTGAGCCACCGAGCCTGGACAGTACATCTTTTATCCTTTTAAAATTGCAATGAAAATAATCTCTCCCTTTCCAGCTTGACTACTATATTAATCCAGTTGTCTTTTTGTCATAAATATAATGTATAGCAAGTAGAAGTCTTGCTGACTCTCTAGTGGTTCTGGAGGAGTTCCTATCAGCATTTCTTGCATGATCCTCTACTTAAGAGATAATAGTTTCTAAAAAAAATTGCATCTTTTTAAAGAAGTGGTTGGAAAGCCTTTTTTAACACTAAAGTTTCATTTTTGACATTGAAAATTATAATTATTTACCAACATTTAAACATCCATTATTTAACATGAGAAAAATCACTTAAGAACTATGACCTTTTGAACGCATGTATTTATATGAGCAGTAATAAACGGAGTGGAAATGCAGTGTAATTGCACAGAAAGATTTGTCATAATAGAAACAATATTATCTGTTTTTTCTTCATATCATATGAAACACATTTACAGTTCTTCATCTGTTGCTCTATTCGTTTCTCTTTCTAGGTGAACATGTCAAACCGTTTACACCAGAGAAAGCAAAAGAAATCATAATGTCTTTACAACAACCTGCGGTCTTCTGTAACATGGTGTTTGATTGGCCGGCACGACACTGGAATGCTAACCACCTTTCTGAAGTCCTTCATGGCAAGCAGATACGATTCAGAATGGGACTGAAAAGCACGGGCACAGGTAGGACTATAAGTAGTGTTTCTTCAGTTGCATTCCCATATTCTCAGCAGTGGTTTTTCTACATAGAGAATCCTTTCTTCCTCATCCTCTTTTTGACCACTCACTGTACAGACAGGAACATTTTTTTTGGAAGATTTGGAAGGACAGTTTGTTGTAAGTTTTTTTTAAAGACTAAATCTATAGCTTATAATTACTTACAAAATACATCTGTTCATGTATCATATATGCACATTGCTAGATATCGTGGTTCATTGAATGTGGTAGACAATGCGTTTTTGATAATGTGCTCTTATGTTCCCATGTGACTGAAAAACACCGATACTAATTCGAATTGTCCCGTACACTTTTTACTCAAGTAAAATGTGATCTTTTATTTGTGGCTCCAGGCACTATTTATAGTTGCATAATTACTTGATTGTAATTTTATCCCTCTGCTTTATTGACTGACCTGTATTGCATTGCACAAACATGAAACATACGTAAAGCTCAGGTTTTTACTCTCTTAAGGAAATAAATCTTGCCTGTTCACTCTTCCTCCCTGAAGACATCTAACATTTAGATTCTTTTTTTGGTCCCATTGCCAAGTAAAGCAATTACCATTAGCTCTAAAATTTAGTTAATATAAAGGAAAGAAACAGTGCTGTTTCTAATCCAAAAGAGTCCATAATAATTGTCTGGTTTGTAGTTTATTTCAATATGAGTAAGTCTGGTAGTGTAGAAATTCACAGTGTTTTAAGCATTGCTGTAATGTAGCTTACAAATATTTATTAATAGCTCGGAGGAGCTAGAAATTCCCCACCTTCTCTTCCAGCTGCTCCAAGCTTCTTTTTCTCATCTTGACCTTGTAGTATAGCGCATGGAATTACTAAGTTTTTGGTGTTTAGAACCCCCTTGTACTCCCGTGACAGATATAGCAGGATAATATACCTGGAATTCTTCAGCATCTCATTGTTATCACAGACCAAACTGTTCACTGTATTTTAAAATTAAATCTTAGGCCAACAGCAATAACATAAAAGTCAGGTTGTGCTTTTTCCTTCTTGATTTTGGTCAAATAAATTTGTCTCTCATTGAAGTGTCTATTAGACACTAATTTTGAAAAAAATAGGAATAGTAATTTTTTTACATCCTGGTTAGACTGAATACAACACTACTAATATCTAACATTTATTGAGAGCTACTGTGCCAGGCACTGTTCTGAGTGCTTTACATATACAGTATTAACTCTTTTAATTTTAAAACTTTCTTAGAACAGTACTGCTATTATTCCATTTTATAGATGATAACACAGTAATGTGACATTTTCAAGTTAACACTTAAGCGTAAAAGAAAAAGAAAGGAAAGCTTTTCTGTCATTGTAAGAAACTGCTCTGAGTTTTTAGTAAAGGTAATTTGTTCTTTTTTATTCAAACAAAATTTATATAACATAAAATTTAGCATGTTAACCACTTAAAAGTATGCAACTCATTGGTTGTTAGTATATTCACAATGTTATACAACCATTACCACTGTCTAGTTCCAGAACATTTTTATTATTCCATAAAGAAGCCCAGTGACCCTTAAAAAATCATTTTCCATTCTGCCTTAGCGCCAGGCTCTGTCAACCATTAATCTACTTTCTGTCTCTATGAATTTGCCTTTTTAGAACATACCATATAAATGAAATCATATAAAATTTGGCCTTTTGTGCCTGACTTCTTTCACTTAGTGTGTTTTCAAGATTCATCCATGTTGTAGTATGTATCAGTACTTCATCTTTCTAGTGTTGACTAATAGTCTGCCATATGAATATGTACATTTTGATTATCCACTCATCAGTTGATGGACATTTGAGTTGTTCCACTTTTTGGCTATTACAAATAATGCCACTTTGAACCAAGTGTTCAAAGTGGCATTATTTGTAATAATTTGGTGGATATATATTTTTTTCATTTATCTTGGGTATATCCCTAGGAGTATAGTTTCTGGATCATACAGTAACTCTATGTTTAACCTCTCAAACTATTTTCCAAAGCAGCTCCACCATGTTATATTCCCACCATCAGTGTATGAGAGCTCCATTTTTTCCAACATCCTTGCCAACACTTGCTCTGTTTTTTTTTTATTATCATCCTAGTGTATGTGAAGTGTTATCTCACTGTAGTTTTAATTTGTGTTTCTCTGATGACTAATTATGTTGAGCATGTTTTCATGTGTGTATATTGGTCATTTGTATATTTTCTTTGAAGAAATATCTATTGAAATCTTTCACTCATTTTCTAATTGAAGTTTTTGTCTTTTTCTTGTTGGATTACAAACGTTCTTTATGTATTCTGGATACTACCTGTATCAGTTATATGACTTGCAAATGTCTTATCTCATTCTATGTGTTGTCTTGATAATTTGTTTTTTTTTAAAGTTATTTCTGAGTATTAATGCAATACATCCACAGGCTACCTAGGGTAATGGTGTAAGAGAGCTGACTCTGGAGTCAGCCTGCATGGGTTCAAATTTTGGTTAGCCATGTCTTTGGGCAAATCAATTAACTTTTCTGTATGTTAGAAATATTTTCTTGTTTTTAAATTTAATTTTAAAGACGTGGTGAATAATTCAGGATTAGGTATACAAGTGGTCATTGTACAGGTAAAGTCTGTGCCTCCCTTTGGTCTCTGTTTCCCCTGGTTTGAGATCAGGTACCCTTATTGATGTTTTGTGTCCCCCCAAATATTTTCAAGATTAAATGCTTTCATATGCATAAAGCATTTAAAATAGTGCCTAGCACATAGTAAACGCTCAAGTGTTGTTTTAAAATAGAAGTAATTTTAAAATAAAAAGTATGACTTCTTCACTATAGGAAATATTGAAAAATGGAAAGTCCCAAGGAAATTGAAAAGCACCTGTCCTACTATCCAGAGATAATTACTAGTTATATTTTGATGCATGTTCATGCAGGCCTTTTTGTAGTTTATATTATAAAAATAAAGTTGTATTATTTTTCACAACCTGCCTTTAAAAAAAAACATTCTGGCCGGGCTCGGTGGCTCAGCCTGTAATCCCGCCTGCCTTTGGGA
>NW_007231622.1:295205-319044 GCF_000164805.1 Carlito syrichta | reverse complement strand
TTTTTTTTTTTTTTTTTTTGAGTTGGAGTTTCACTCTGTCACCCAGGCTGGAATGCAATGGCACACTCATGGCCAGCCCAGCGTCGACCTGCTGGGCTCTCTGGCGATCCTTCCGCCTCAGCCTTCCAAGTAGGCAGAACTACAGGCGCGTGCTACCATGCCCAGCTAATTTTTGATGTAGAGACGAGGTCTCACCAAGTTGCCCAGGCTGTCCTTGAACCCTCCCAAAGTACTGGGATTACAGGCTGAACCACAAAGCCCAGCCTCTAATAAACATCTTTACAACAAATGTTGTTTTTGAGGATAGATTCCTAGAGGGAGAATTGCTGGGTCAGAGGGTATGAACATTATCACCAGTAGCAGCACTATCTGTGAAGGTCCTTACACCAAAACCTCTGAGTCGTTCTGATGGTCTTTCTGGAATGGTGTCTTGTGACCCAGTGACTCACATCCTACATGTCTAGCATTCCCCTGCTTCTCTCCATCTCCACAGCCACCTCAGGTCGCCATTACCTTGTTCTGTCACCTCATAGTTGCAGTGGCTTCCTTGATCTCTCTGCACCCACCCCATTCCTCATACTGACACCAGAAACAACTTTTTAAAAATAAAATCTAATCTTATTTCTCTACTTGAAATCCTTAAATGGCTTCCCATTACCCTTAGGCTAAAGACCAAAATTTTGGTTGTAGTATGAAAAAATCAGCTTATTCTCTCCCTGAACTCAGGCCAAAAAAGCATTTTTTTCAGTTTCTGTGTTTCCAGGAATTTGCTTCTTGCTATGTAAGGGCCTTTGCATATGTGGTTCCCTATGTTTAGCCTATCTTTTCTCGTTTCCCCTTCCCCCAGCTTTACCTAATTAATTTTTCTTCTTTTTTCAGATCTTAGCTTAAATGTCATTTTTTTTCCTGACTACATCTATCCTCCCCCACCACCCAAATCAGATGTGACTTTTAAATTATGAAAGAACACCTTATATTTCTTAGTAACACTTAGCACAGTTATAAGCACGTGGTTAATTGTGCAAGTAATTGCCTATTAAAGTCTCTTCCCCTCAAGAATGTTGCTTTGTGAGGGCAAGGGCTATGTCTCATCATGGTCTAGGCACCTAATTCAGGGGTCCCCAACCCCCACTCCTCCCCCCTCCCCAGCACAGCAAGAAGTGAGCCAGTAGCAAATGAAACTCTGTCTGCCTCCTGTCATGTCAGATCAGCAGTGGCATTAGATTCTCATAGGAGCACAAACCCTATTATGAACTGCAATGTGAAGGATCTAGGTTGTGCACTCCTTATGAGAATCTAGTGCCGGTGTTCCCCCTTACCATCCCCTGTCTGGAAAAATTGTCCTCCACGAAACCGGTCCCTGATGCCAGAAGTTGGAGACTGCGGACCTAATAGACATTTAAATATTTGTGGGGTGAAAGAATGAAAAGTTTTTAATACATTATGGCCAAGTGTTTTGCAGAAAGATAGTTTCTGTTTATGCTCTTTTCAGAACGTATGAGGGTGCCTGTTTTATCAGCACTTGGCTAAAACAGAGATTTATCTTTTAAAAAAAATATTTCCAATAGGTGAAAAATGGTATCTCATTTTAATTACCATTTATTTGATTGCTGGTGATGTTGAACATACATTCATGTTTATTAGTAATTTGCATTTTAATCTGATAATTGTTCCTTGACTATTTCTTTATTGACGTTTTAGGGTTTTTATATTTTTTAAAATAAATTCTTTATATATTAAGAATATTGAATGTGAGGGCAATCTGGCTGTGATTTCTGTCACCCCATTGATCGCCAGGGTTGATTTGGCTGATCTGGCTGGCTAGGTAGGTGTCCCCTTGCTCCCTCCAAATGCATCCCTCGCAAAGCTGGGCTGTGTGCTTAGTCGAAGAGGACCACCACCCTCGCTAAAGGAGGAGGACCTCCTTCCGTCAGGGGTATGGGAGTAGCTGCATTCCCCTGCTAGAGCCTCCAGACAAGCTCTCAAGGTCCATTTGTAGGGGAACATACGGTAGTCAAGCTTCCAAGACTCCAGACACAGCGAAATGAGGCACTGCATAAGGCAGTCTGCCCTTCTGAAAAAAAAATTATTGTGTTGTTACTAATATGTTTCCCAGATTATTGTTTGCCTTTTGATTTTTACCTCATACTTTTATATTTGTATATAGTCAAATCAGATAATACTTTAGTAACATTTCTTATTCTCATTTATTTTATCTTTAAAAACTCCTTCTCCTAAAAATAAATATTCTAATATTTTTATTTAATAGAGTAATGATTTCTTTTTTATATTTTACTCTATCCATTTCATATTTATTTTAGTATATGATGTTTACTGAATTTTCTTTTACAAATAGCTAAGTTGGTAACTTCTAATGCCATTTACTGAATATTTCTTTTTTTACTTACTGGCTTTGAAAACTACCTTTAATATACTATATTCTTGTATATTCCAGTATCAGTTTCTGAGCCACATATTAAATATCAGATTCGGAACTAGTAAAACTATTTTAAAAACACTATTTTAGCACTGGTATACATTTTAATATTTGAATGTACAATTCATCTTCCCTAATTACTCTTCTTTCTTTGATATTATTGAATTTTATTCATCTAAATGAATTTTAGAGTTACACAAAGTCCTCAGTTTAGAGAAATCCTATTGGGATTTTAAATGAAAATTTAAGTGCTATAAGTTAATTTGGAAAAAAATTCACATTGTTATAATATACTATCTTCCTATACAGGAGCACATTATTTTCACTTATCAAGTCTATTTTTATTTGTAGGGGTTTTTTTTTGGTGTGTTTGTGTGTCAGGGGTTTCATTCTGTGTTGCTCAATACAGCCTTCAACTCTTGGTTTCAGGAGATCCTTCCGCCTCAGCCTCCAAAGTAGCTGGGACTACAGGCTCAGGCCACCATGCCCAGCTAAAAATGTGTTGATTTTTTTGTAGAGAGGAGGACTTGCTTTGTTGCCCAGGCTGGTCTTGAACTCCTGGACTCAAGCAGTCCTCCCACCTAAGCCTCCCAAAGTGCTAGGATTATAGTTGTGAGCCACCATGCCCAGCCTACTTGTAGTTTTCATATAGGTCTACATATTTCTTAAAATATTGCAAATTTGTTATAGCTGCTATGAAGGAAATATTTTTGCGTGTTATATTTTTCTGATTGTCATTGAGACATAGATAAAAGCCATTTATTTTTGTATGCTTTATTGTTCACCCAGTCACTTATTAATTTTTTTTTCTTTCTTTTCTTTTCTTTTTTTTTTTAGAGTTCAAGTCTTACTCTGTAAGACTGGAAGTACAGTGGCATGCTCACTGTAGCCTCAACCTCATAGGCTCAGAGAATCCTTCTGCCTCTGCTTCCTCAGTAGTTGAGACTACAGGTGCATGCCACCACCCTTGGCTAATTTTTCTATTTATTTATTTTTTTTTGTAGAAACAAGGTTTCACTCTGTTGCTCAGAGTGGTCTTGAACTCCTGGGCTTAAGCGATCCTCCCGCCTCTACCTCCCAAAGTATTGGGATTACAGACGTGAGCCCCCATACCCGCCAACCATTTATTAGTTTTTATAGTGTTTGTTTGTTCTTGTTCTTTAGGTAGATGGTCATATCTTAAAAGTAATGATAATTTTGTCTCCTCTCTATTGAGTATATCTCTGATTTCTATTTTAGGTCTTGGTTAGAATTTTTCTAGAATGCTTGAAATAGTAGTATTGATAGTTGACATTTTTGAATGTCATGTGTTCCTTGGTTTATTTAAGAAGCGCATAGTGAATATCACATAGCTCTTTGAAACCATTTTGGATCAAATTTATTTGCCAAGGTACATGCTCAGCGGCAGTGTTGTACCTCAGCTGGAAACAATTTGTCAAGCAGTTGTAGAAATAACCCTAACCATCTATAAGTAGGGGGATGAAGTGATGACCAAAAGTCCTGGTCAGCACTCACACTCCCTGCATTGTTTCTTGTTTGTAAAATGATGAAAGTCCAACAAACTGGAGAAATATTTGTTACCCTGCTGTGCAAAAACATTTTAGGACCCTTTTTAATGAAAGTTAAAAGCAAGCTCGATTTATATATGACTGCCAAATCCTGACTTCAGTTGAGCTCTTCTTACCTAACACTTTACAGCAAGTGGAATGAAAATTGCAGCTGCCAGGGCTACCTCAACATTAAGTGAAAGAACAATAATGATAAAATTAGAAAGGAATGGTTCCATTGCATAAGATAAGCTAAGAGAAACAGCTGTCCTACCCAGGAAGAAATTGTCATTGTAACAAAACCAGAACGGTGCCTTTGGTGACGCTACTACCGGGAGTGAAAAGATTCTATTTTGAAATCATTATGTAAATAAGAAAGTCTGTCATTTCCATTTATTCCATTCATTGTAATTTTCCTCTGACAGTAACAGTTCTCATATATAATTTTTACATTTTTAGATTTTCGGTTTTTAACACGCAGAATTTGCTGTGACAGAAAATGAAGTTGTCCTCTAATGAGGACAGTCCACTAATGAGGGCTGCAATACAAACTTGCTTGTGTTAACTGGTCTTCTCTTCAGTGTCCTGCTCAGTCCACCCCAGGGGCAAGTAGCTCAGTTAATGGCTTTAGTATTCAGTTGGGTCAGTCAGTTGGAATTCTAGGAAGTGAAGACCTATAAGACAGTATAATATCTCTAGGCCTACAGTGGAGTTTTACTTAAATGATTTAAAAATGACTCCTATTTCCCAGCATCATGAAACTTTCTTGCCACATGCATTTTTCTGTGTCAGAATTAAACCTTATGCTGTTATAGTAAATTCTTGATGATGTTGATTATATATATATTTTTTAACTAAGTGCATCATAAAAATTATTAAAATTTAAATAGTCCTTGGATTTGTAGATTTTTTCAGGTTACAAGTTGATGAAGTAGGCAAATTAGGATGATTCTTTGGTATATACCCTGCCTTTGTTACGTCTTCTGCCTTTCTGTGGTTTAGGGAAAAGAAGGGAGGAGCAAGATGATTGGATAATCCCAAGCAGTTCAGGCAGAAAGCTAGGGAAATGACAAAGTGTGTTGAAAGAGGAATCTGAATACCTTCACTTCTTGCTACTGATTCAGCAAACTTTTAAAGGGTTCCAAGAAGATGTATGAATAAATAAGAAGTATTAATAATAGTGCCTAACATTTACGAACATCTGCTGTGTGGCAAGCACTGTGCTAACTGATCTACATCCTCTCTTTTTTTTTTTTTTTTTCCTTTTTAGAGATAAGGTCTAGCCAAGTTGCCCAGGCGGGTCTTGAACCTGGGGGCATAGGCAATCTTCTCACCTCAGCCTCCCAAAGTACTGGGATTATAGGCGTGAGCCACCACGCCCAGTCTACATCCTCTCTTGAAAGGATTTCATGCTTTGCAAAGGAAGTCATATCAGATTTCTTAAATATCAGCTTCCCTATGTTCATTTAAAATATTCTGCTAGTTTCAAAAAAATGTAATTTCATTACTGTTCTAGAAGAACAGTTCTTTTGACAATCCAAGACTCCAATGTTGACTCACTGGAGTCATCCTCATAATAACGAACCACTGTGGACAGATAGCAGACCTTTTGTCAAAGCTTTCCTGATCATCCCTGTCTCTGGTGGCCTTTGTCTTTTCCTAAGCATCAGTGGCACCAAATTTTGCATTTAATTACATATGCCTTAAGTTTTTTATTCTAGTTAAAAACTTTATCTTTCCTTAAATATTCTAAATTCAAGAATATTAGCTATATATTTTATGTTCCTACAAGCCTGAGCACAGTGCTGATCACAAATCATGTGTTCAATAAATGATTCTGGGATAAATGAACAGACTTTAAATTGATATTGTCAACTTGCTTCTGAGGAGCTGTGTGTGATAAATGTACACTATAATGTCTGAAAATTTTCAAAATACAGTTTTTTGTTGCTTTTTAAAAATCTAAAGCATTGGTTCTCAAATTTTTTGATCTGAGGATCCCTTTGCATGCAAAAATTATTGAGTACCCTAATGAGCTTTTGCTGATGTAGGTTACATCTAGTGATACCATAGTAGAAACTAAAAAGGACACATTTTAAAACATGAGAATACTAGCACATATTTCCCCAACTGTCAGAGTAGAGACATCAAACACATGTCATGTAGCCTCTGGAAAACGCCATGGTACATTCATGAGAGAATGGGAAAAAGTCAAATAATGTCTTAGTATTATTATGAACATAGTTTTTACCTCATAGACCCCCCCTGAAAGTATCTTGGAGAATTAATAATCTAAAGTGTTCCACTGAATTACTAAGTTAGGTTATCATAAGGGTAGTATTTAATCTTAAGTTTAAAACTGTGTTTTTTACTCTCATGTTTAATCATGAGTACTGTGAATGTTGTAAATAGTTCTAATTATATAGCAAAGTACAAATTAATTTTTTAATTTTAATTTTAATTTTTTGAGGCAAGGTCTTGCTAGGTTGCTTGAACTAGTCTTGAATTCCTGAGGTGGTCTCTCTACCTCAGCCTTGTAAGTGGAATTACAGGCATGTACCACTACTCCCAGCTTAAAATTAACTTTTAATTAATGTAAAAAGTTATTTTTTTGTTGAAATTATCTTTTTAAAAAAACCAGCAGTATTTGGAAAATGTGTTCATCATACATTTAAAGTTGAATTTTCTTACATTGCAGTTCCTCAGTTTGAAACTACATGTAATTACGTAGATGCTACACTTGAAGAATTTCTGACCTGGAACTGTGACCAGTCTAGTATTTCTGGACCATTTAGAGATTATGAACATTGCAAATTCTGGGCTTATGCTGACTATAAATATTTTGTCAGTCTATTTGAAGACAAGACAGATATTTTTCAGGTAAGTCAATACATTACTTTTAATCTTGGTAAGAATTTGTTCTTGAGTAAAGATAGCAAGTTAGAATCTCCCTGGTACCCTCTTCCTTTGCTGCCTTTTTCTCTCATAAGTAGTCACCATGAGTCTTGAGTATTTTATCCACTCAAATCAAAAGATTTGCTGGAGAGAAGTGTAACATTTGGCCCACACAGATGGGTAGCCTTCTCTCTGTTTTCTTACCCAAACTTCCTACATGCCCCTCCTTTGCCTTCAAATAGTGCCTGAACTGATTTGGCATATGTTAGAAGCATAGATGGGTATAAAGCTTCATTTCCTCCTGATATCCATATATCTTCTTATCTGTCAGTGAGGCAGACGGAAGTACAAAGCTGATTCTGTAAAGAAGCATTCCTTGGGCTGTAACCAGGCTACTGCTGCCCTTTCTGTCTACCCTAGTGATTTAGGACAGCGATTTTCTCTGGTGGCTTATGGCCTGAGGCAGAGAATACTGAACTCCCAGTATTTGGTAGTAGAAGTCCTGCAGAAGTGTGAGTGACTGGCAGAAGTAAGATTATGGAAATTTTTTGCTGTGTGTTGACATAACTGACAACAGAGTTTCCAGACTACCCCATATCCTCTTTCCTTTTAAGTGTTTTCTACCTCAAACTGTCATTTTATTTTGTGGGTGGTTTTGCAAACTCCTTTCTCTGGTTTCCACGTGTGTCAGGCATGGCAACTGTCCCAGGAAGCTGTTTGGATGACTCTGCCTATGCACAGTCAGGCCTAGGCTCCACAGTCCATCCTGCTTCCAGGCCTTTGCAAAGAAAAGTATTTCACCATCCCTGCAGGCTGTTCACCCCTGCTTCTCTCCTCCCATCACCACCACCCCCTCTCTGGACTTTCCTCTTACATTCACTGATAGCTCTTTGGCCCCTGAGTAGTTTTCCATTCAGCTTATGTTTTTCTTTCTCACTTGAGTCAAGATGTACATGCTGATGCTTATGTAGTTATTATAATATAGCTACTAATATTTTGTAGCTTTCCTTTATTGCAGTTTTTATGTCTACTTAATTTTGATATATGTATATACATGTATTTGAATTGGGATTCTTGCTGTGTTGCTCAGGCTAGACTCAAACTCCTGTACTCAAGCAAGCCCCCAGCCTCAGCTGCCTAAGTAGCTGGGATTACAGGCACATACCACCATGCCCAGCTTAATTTTGCTTTTTTTTAAAAAAAGGAAAATATATATCACCTTGTTCCATAATTGTTGAGTATATATTTTTATTCTCACAGTCATGAAAAAAATGCATTGGCTTATAAAACGTTCAGTAAATGTTTCTGAATCCAAAGTCAATACCAAATCTACTATTTACTCATTTTTAAATGATAATTTTGAGATAGGTGTTTTTTCTTATAACCTTAGTTGCAGTCACTTTATGGTTCTTTAACTCTGAAACTTGGAGCTTTTATAGTTAACTTTTGAAATCTTTTGTTATGTTTCTCATACTCCTACCCACTCTGTAGGTTAGACTAGTACTTTTAAACTCCGTATTTCAGGTAAAACATTGTGTAATAGTAATAATTATCAAGTACTTGTTCTTGGGACTTTTCTAAGTGCTTTACATTTGTAATACTCAAAGTATTATATGTGTCTATGATTTAATAGTTATACCCATTTTAAGAAAAATGGGGCACAAAGATGTTAAGTATACCTCTGATTTCAGAGTTTTACTCCAGAGCTTTATTTTGTTATTATTATTTTGAATTCAAGGTTTCACTCTGTCACCCAGGCTGAAGTACGGTGGCATGCTCACAACTCACTGCAGCCGTGACCTCCTGGGCTCAAGCGATCCTCTTGCCTCAGCTTCCCAAGTAGTTGGGACTATAGGCGCATACCACCACACCCTGCTAATTGTTTTGATTTTTTTTTTTATAGTGACAAGGTCTTGCTGTGTTACCCAGGCTGGTCTCAAACTCCTAGGCTCAAGCAATCTCTGTGGAGGGGACTAAGGACTTCCATCTATCCTGAGTCTAGGTGCACTCTTCCTTTGATGAATATCTAATCTGACCCCATCAGTTCTGTCCCATCCCAGGCAAGGCAGCCCTGGGCAAACATGGGACCTGTCTATGAAGTGTGGATAGAAAAGGCACATTTGGTAATGTGCTAGAATTCTAATTGACTCCTTATAAAATCTGATGTTTTTAGTTGAATGAGTTTTCTTTCAGCTCACATCATGACAATTAATTCTTCTATGAATAACCAAGCCCATTAAGATTGAATCATCTTTTATCTCAAAGCTTTCTGGGCACCAAGTTTTCTAACATTACAGGTAGCTAACTTGTTTTATTTTTGCCATTGTAATTCATTCAGTCACCAAGTCTTATTACTTGATGTTTCAAGCTTTCTTATATCTGTCATGAAATGTGAGTAGTTAAACATTAAAACAGTTATGTTTTAAAAATATGTATTAATTTATTTAAAATAACATAACAAACCCACTATATGTTTACATAAATAACATATTTTTAAAAAAATAACTATATCTCAAAATGTTTTAATGTTGTTAAAAGGGTGGATTGTTTTATGTTTTAGCACGTCTCCCTTATGTCTGGCTATAGAACACAGCTGGATTCTCCTATCTGCCTCTTCGTATAAGCTGTTGCAATTTGTTTGAAGTATATGAAGAAAATCTTGCCTCACATGCATATGCAGCTAAAAAAAGAGAGGAGTGTTTTAACAACCCTTTCAGATAATTGTGGTTTTTTTAATACCACACCAAACTTTAATCTTAAAGTTTGATTAGTTGCAGTATAGACTCTAAACCCATAATGAATAAATTATTTGTACTTTTATAATAATATCTTTTGGTCTGTTTTGCACAGAATAGTTCTTACGTAATGTCATTCTTGGTCATTTGGAAAATATTGTTTTACTGAGTTATATAGATCTTATAAATATTAACACGTTTCGATATACCTGATATATCACATTATTTAAAAAGTCTCATTTGTTAATATCACCATAGTTCTTATCACAAAAGCCTTTGTATTTGAATACTTTCAAGCTCACATATATCAAGATAGTTCCAAATATCATTTTCACTCAGTTTTAAATATCTTCTAATTTCCTTTTGTTAATTATTCTTTGACTTATTGATTATTTAGAATTATTGAAATTGTTTAATTTCAATTATTTGGAGATTTTCCAGCTATCTTTCTGTCATTGATCTTTTATTTTATTTATTTATTTATTTATTTTTAAAGTCAGAGTCTCACTCTACCATCCAAGCTGGAGTGCAGTGGCATGCTCACGGCTACTGCAGCCTTAATCTGCTGGGCTCAGCCTTCCAGGTAGCTGGGACTACAGGTGTGCACCACCTTGCCCAGCTAATTTTTTTATTTATTATAGAGACAAGGTTTTGCCATGTTGCCCAGGCTGGTCTCCAACTCCTGGGCTCAGGCAATTCCCTCGCCTCAGCCTCTCAAAGTGCTGGGATTACAAGTATTAAGCCACTGTGCCTGGCCTCTGTCACTGATTTTTACTTTAATTCTGTTGTGGTCAGAGAACATACTTTATATGAATTAAGTCCTTTTAACTTTATTGAAACTTGTTTTATGGCCCAGAATATACTCAATCTTAATAAATGCTCCATGTGCACTTAAAAATAATGTGTGTTCTATTGTTGAGTGGAGTGTTTTATAAGTGTCAATTAAGTCAAGTTGATTGTTCAAGTCTCCTGTATCCTTATAATGTATATTTATATTGACAAATATACTGATTTCCTGTATATTTGTTCTACCATTATATAGAGAAAGATATTGAAATCTCCAACTATAATTGCATATTTGTCTTTTTCTTACTTTAAGTTGTTCAGTTTTTGTTTTGTGTATTTTGAAACTGCTATTTGGTTCATCCACATTTAGGATTATTATGTTCTATTGGTGAACTGACCTTTTATCATGATGAAATAACCCTCTCTGCCTTGGGTTTTCTTGTTCTGATGTTTACTTTGTCTCTTTTGTTTAGTTTGCCTTTGATTAATGTTAGCATGAAAAAAGAGTACTTATTATATGATTCAATTTCTATAAAATTCTAGAACTTGCGAACTAATTTGTAGTGAAAGAAAGTAGATCAGCGGTTGTCTGAGAATGAGAGTGTAGGGAGAGATGGGTTACAAAGTGTTACTGGGAAATTTTTGAACATGATTATAGTGATGGTTTCTTGGATATAGATGTAAAATTTTATCACATTGCACACCTTAAATATATGCTGTTTGTTATACATGAATTATACCTCTGTATCCCCAGCTGTTTTTTAAAACAAGAATGCAGTGTTGCTAGTGCATTTTGGTACTACTGTCTTGACATGAGCAGTTTGCTTTTGTGCCATCAGTGCAAATGCCAACACATCATAACATAGAAAAATAATATTTTAGTAGTATTATGAAAATAGTTTTGACCTCACAGATCCCCTGAAAAAGTCTCAGGGATTTCCCAGGGATCTATGGACTACTTTGAGAACCTGTGGTTTACAACGTCACTTCTGTGATTACTTTTCTAGTTCTGACTCCTCCTCTAATTAATTCTAAAATGGTTTCTTATGAAAACATTTTAAGTCATGCTCCAGATTAAAAATCAGCCGGGTGTGGTAGCGCATGCCTGTAATTCCGGCTACTTGGAAGGCTGAGGCGGAAGGATCGCTGGACCCCAGCAGGTCGAGGCTGCGGTGGCCAGGAGCAGCCACGCACTCCAGTCTGGGTGACAGAGTGAGACTCCAACTCAAAAAAAAAAAAAAAAAGAATGTTTATCATATTCACTAATGTGTTATGACTTGAAATTATATAAAGTTGGCATTTAAGACTCTCCCTCCCCCCAGCATGGCTGACCCTATCGTTCTTCTCTGCATAAGCCTCTGTCCAGTCTCCTTACTGACTTATGTTCTTTCTCACCTTCTGACGTCTTGTCAATTTCTGCTTGTTAGAGTTCTGTGTCTTAGGGACTGACTCAGATTCAGCCTTGAATATGAAGGCTTTTCAACCACTTGGATGCGCATCCACCTATCCTGTGCCTTCATTCCTATTTTTATTTGGATTGTTATTTAAATGGAATATGGCATAAAATGTGTGTGTCTTGTTTTTCTAACAATATTGTAAGCTCTTTACGCTGTGTTTTATAATTTTTATTCCCCCAAACTGCTATCATAGTGCTGAATACACAATAGTTTTCTAATGATTGCATATTTTTTCCGTACTCTTACCATTTCTTGTTTTGAGTTTCTCTGGGTTTTAGAGCCCTTCAGAAAATGTTTTGACATAAACCTTTGGCCTGTCAAATTTTCTGTGGCTTCTAGTTAATCACTGTAGCATTTGTCAATCTTGGTAAGAAAGTCTTAGCTCTCTTCTGCCTTCTACTCGTTTTAGAAGTTTTTACTTATAGCCGCTATTGAAGTTTCCTTCTATTAACCCTTTCTTCAACAAATTAAATTCATCTGCTGATAAATATGCAGTGTTTATATATATGTATACATATGATATGGTTAGCCTTAAGATGACCTAAAATTATGTTTTTGACATTTAATGGACTTTTGTGTATGGCAAATAAAATTACTCATTATTTTTTGTTTATACATCATACCATTGATTAAGTAAAGCATTAATTTTCAACATTTTGTTCTTCACATCCCAAGAAAAGTAGAGAGCTTGTGACAATACTACATAAAATTTATCTCTGACTCATTAGATGAGAATGGCAGGTTTTACCTTTTGCAGTTATTAATAAGTATCATTATAATTAAAGCTATTAAGAATCAACTTATATCAAAAGAGATTTTTCTTCCCCAAGAATGTTTCTCAGGTAGATTCCACTCTGTGTTATGATTTGGATTGGCTATTGAGAGTCACCAGGACGCAGAATCCCAAAATACAATAAGTGGAAGATTAGTTCTAACCTGTCTTGGACTTTAAACATAGCTATGAGAGTATGTTGAAATTGAGGCAGGTGGTTTGATAATGACTAAAGGAGTCTGATGGCCAATGATGCTTTCTGATGAGGCAAATTGGAATATAAGAGTTAAGTGTCCAGCTTGTCAGTGGGCAGAGAGTTAATTACCTTTTCTTTGTTCATATACCTAAGGTAGTTTTTCTAAGGAAAAGAGACTTAAGTACTTGCTAGTGTGTAATGTTCGTTTAAAGGACTGTTTGAAAGTTAATTATATTGTTTTAAAGTTCAATTTTTTAATTTAAAAATGTTTATGGATTCATAATAGTTGTACATATTTATGGGGTGCATGTGATATTTTGATTCAAGCATTATAATGTATAATGATCAAATCAGAGTAATTGTCACCTAAAACAAATTGTCATTCCTTTGTGTTAGAAACATTCCAATTCTACTCTTCTAGTTATTTTGAAATATATAACAAATTATTGTTAACTAAAGTCACCCTATTGTGCTGCTGAACACTTGGTCTTATTCCTTCTATCTAACTGTGTTTTTGTACCCATCAACCAATCCCTTTACGTCCTCCCCTCTCTACTACCCTTCTCAGTCTCTAGTACCCATTATTCTATTCTCTATTTCCATGAGAGTCGTTTTTTAGCTTTCGTATATGAGTGAGAACATGCGACACTTGTCTTTCTGTGCCTAGCTTATTTTACTTAGCATAATGCCCTCCAGTACCATCCAAGTTACAAATTATTTTTTATAGCTAGATAATATTCCATTGTATATATGTACTACATTTTCTCTATCCATCCATCTGTTGGTGGAAAATTAGGTTGAGTCTATATTTTTGTTATTTTGGTTTTTTAATTTCTTTGTTTCTGAGACAATGTCTTATTCTTTCACCCAGGCTGGAGTACAGTGGATTGATCATAGTTCACTGTGGTCTCAAACTCCTGAGCTCAAGCAATCCCCCTGCCTCAACCTCCCAAGTAACTGGATCTACAGAAGTGTGCCACCCTGCCCAGCTAAATTTTGTTTTGTTTTGTTTTATTTTTTGTAGAGATGGGGTCTTGCTATGTTGCCCAGGCTGGACTCAAACTCCTGGCCTCAAGTGATCCTCCTGCCTTGACCTTCCAAAGTGCTGGGATTATGGTCATGAGCCACTGCACTCAACCTATTTGTGTTATTTTTGACCAACATTAATTTTTAATCTTTTTTTATCCAGGTGTAAGTTCATTATGGAATCATGTATAATCAATTGTTTAATCTTGATAATATAGGCATAGAGCAAGGCAACTTTTAACATGATAGACTGACAGAAATTGCCTATGATCACAGGTAATTCAAACAGCATGGTATGAGTAAAGAACAAATATTTTTGAGTCAGGGTGTTCTCAGAGCTTAGATTCTATATGAGCTATCATAAACTTATTGAACTTGTTTGGGCCTTAGATTTCTCATCTGTAAAGCAGAGATAATACATATGTGAAAATATTCTTTAAATATTTTACCAAATGATATACTATCTTTCAGCGCTAAAGAGCTTAAGAATGAATTGGTTTTGGTTGTTGATTTACATGGTAGGCCCCCAAAAGCCACCATTCTATATTATAAGCATCTTAATAGTTTTCTTCTGTTCTTTGGTTAAGGTTGTAAAATTATAGAAGATTTGGTTACTTGTAGTGTTTTAATGATGTTTGATTCTGTAATGACATTTAACTTGTTAAATTTTTTTTTTTTCTTTTGAGTTGGAGTCTCACTCTGTCGCCCGGACTGGAGTGCAGTGGCCGCTCCCGGCCACCGCAGCCTCGCCTGCTGGGCTCCGGCGATCCTTCCGCCTCAGCCTTCCAAGTAGCCGGAATTACAGGCATGCGCTACCACGCCCAGCTGATTTTTTGATTTATTGTAGAGATGAGGTCTCGCTGCCCAGGCGGGTCTCGAACCCGTGGGCTCAGGCAATCCACTCACCTCAGCCTCCCAAAGGCGTGGGATTACAGGCTGAGTCACCGAGCCCGGCTAACTTGTTAATTTAAGTAGGTTTAGGAGTTACTCAAAATACAGAATAAATATAGATCTAGTTACCTGTATCAGTAACTCAGCCATTTTTGAGCATTTGTTGTGTTGTGTTGATATTGGAGATGCTACCCTGAATAAAATAAAAGACAGCGCTGTCATGGTACTTAAATGTGAGCCAAACTTTATAATAGAAGAGTGTAAAATGTGTTATTAGAGTTCAGTACAGTTTCAGACTCATTATCACTTAAATGGTTGTACTACAGTGTTAGAATATAGTGCATTATCAAGAACATTGAAGCATATACATTTTCTTGAATTTCTTATTTTAACTACCACCAGCATTGTAGTTTCTTATATGTTGTTTAGTGTTGGGGACATTTTACAGTAAGGAATTTTCAATACTGATCCTTATTGCTGTGATGTATACATAAAGGAATCTAGTTCCCAAATACTGTGATAACAGTAGATCCGTGGTTTCTTGGGGCTGAGGGTAGAGGCAGGGAGAAGCACAAGAGTAAGAGGGATCTTTCTGGGGAAATGGAAGTGTTCTCTATGTTGATCATGGTGGCTTATACACTGGTATATACATATGTCAAAACTCATTGAAGTGTGCTCTAAAATGGATGCATTTTATTGTGTATAAATTTTACCTCAATAAAAATTAATTCAAAATGAAAATTACTGGAAAAAATATTCTTCCAAAATATTCCATTATGCTGGTGTTCTAGCAATATCTTTCTGACTAACTCTTATCTTCGCAAGTGGCACAAAAATACTTTGTCATCCTGTGTGTCCTATGTACATATCAAATAAAACCATCATCATTTGTAAATTAGATATTATGTTCAGAATGCCATGACAGGGCAGGACCATCCAAAAAAGAGGAGAATAAAGTATCTACCCTACTTTTCTGTTATAAACAAAGGTCATTTTCATTGGCCAACCTGTTTTCAGTTTGTCCCATCTTCTGTTAACTATGAGTGAACAATGAGTTTTGCTTATAATAGTCATTCTGTACAGAAACTATGCTACATTTGGCCTTATCCTGAAACACCGAAACGACAAGTGTGTCATTTCTATCCCACCTTTCTTACGCATCTTTGGCCTGCAGATAAACTTCTCAGATAGGTTTTGGGAAGAGGCTAGGAAGCAGTGCTGACAGGAAACCATTGAATTCCTGGTTAATTCCTTTAATTGCTCAGTAATATGTGATGTTATTTTCTTTTAGAACTGTTCTTAGCCACTAGAGTATTAAAGAGTCGATTATCCACACCCACTTTGGTTCTCGTTTCACTTGTATTGTCTTTTGTCATTTCCATTGCTTATAATCTACACATCTTATTTGTGTATCAATTGTTTGAACTCAGAACTTTTGTTGTTGTTGTTGTTGTTGTTGTTGTTTTGAGTTGGAGTCTCACTCTGTCACCCAGACTGGAGTGCAGTGGCCGCTCCCAGCCACTGCAGCCTCGACCTGCTGGGCTCCGGCGATCCTTCCGCCTCAGCCTTCCAAGTAGCTGGAATTACAGGTGCGCGCTACCACGCCCGGCTAATTTTTGATTTATTGTAGAGATGAGGTCTCGCCAAGTTGCCAAGGCGGATCTCGAACCCACAGGCTCAAGCAGTCCACTCACCTCGGCCTCCCAAAACGCTGGGATTACAGGCTGAGCTACTGAGCCCGGCCAGAACTTTTTTTGGGGAGGGGAGAAGCAACACTGATCTTGGTGGTTAGCTCTCCAGGCCAGCCTGGGAAGCCTACTGAATTTATAATATACTTGAAGAATTGTACCATAGAATTCCCCCTACCCTTGTGTGAAAGTGTCTACAGGAATATTTCTTTCAGGATACATATTTCCACTACAAGCCAAGATAAAAGCTCTGATTGAATGGAACTATTGGGGAAAGACAGGGTTCCATGGGTGAGCCTCTTGAATCAGCATGGGCCAACTTTATTTGCTTATAACAGAAAACCTAGAATACAAGTAGCCTAAGTAAACACATCAGGGTGTTTTTTGTTTGTTTTTTGTTTTATTTTCATCATGCAAGGAAAGTCTGGAGGTGGGCTGGTCAGGGCTGCATGGAGGCTTTGTCAGAAACCATGTTCTTTCTTTCTGCTCTGCTCTTATTAGTGCATGGTTCCTATCCTCAAGACCATCTTATGTTCCAAAGTATCCTCCCAGCTCTCTATCTCTTTTTGAGCCAGTTTCCCAGTAGTTCCACTCAGCATCTGCTTAATGGTTGGCATTCAGGCTCCTGAACCCACTTAACTGCAAGGGAAGCTGCAAAATGGATGTCTCTTAGCTGGGCGCATTATCACCCTGAATGAAATCAGGGTTTACATATGAAGAAAGATGGGTAGTTTCTGTCATGCCCTTTTCCTGGAAAGACATGAAAAATGAATGCACAGTTTGCGCTATAAAAGCAAAGTACAGTTATTTCCAGTCTCTACATGCAGCCATCATAGTGGCTGGGAAAATTACAGCATTAAAGGTTGGATTCCAAAGGTGATCTAGGATACTCCTCTTCTGATGTTGCAAACCGCAGGGTGGCTTGCTAAGTTCAGTGCTAGTCCTGCCCCAAATGGCTGTTACCCGTCAGTGTGTGTTAGAAGAAATGCTTAAACTTGGGCATTGGCCTAGAATGACAAACCCTATGATCATACCCACCAGAGCTATATTCACCTAACAATAAAATCCCAGGAGCAAAAACACAATAGTAAGTATTCCAGCTAATAAAAAAACATGAAGTGCCAAAGGTGAGGATAGATAAATGCAGAAACTAGATTCAAGCTCTGCATTCAAGCTCTGTGTGCCATGGACTCTGCTGGCTGCTAGAGTTACTGAGGTGATTAAGTATTCAAAAGTCAGAAAGGAACTATACATTGTGAGTGGTTATTTATTCATTCTACAGACATGGGTTGAGCACCTCTTTTTCAGGCATAGTGCAAGGAGGGCTCGAGAGTCATAGACGAGCCCTGTTCCCTCTCTTCAGTGAGCTCATAGTCTAATGGAGGACACACTGAGTCAAATAAGGAAAGGTCAATTGTCACAAGTGTCATGAAGTAAACAAAAATGGACCCAAATCAAGAGTAACAAAGAGAGACTTACTTTAGATAGGGTAAATTGGGAAGCTTCTTTGAGAAAGGTGATATTTAGTACCTAAAATATGAGAAGCTAGCCATGTGAAAAAAGGGTCAAGAGCTTTCTCAAGAGTGAACGGCATGTGCAGAGGCCCTGAAGAAGGGAAAAGTTTACCTTTTTGGAAAAAGAAAGAAGGCCAGTGTGACTGGAGCCTGGTCAACAAGTGTTAGAGATGTCAGAGGGGTGAGGGGGTCCGGCCACACAGGCCCTTGATGTTGAGAAGGCTTAGATTTAGTTCTTAGTGCAAGGCAAGGAAGTGCCGTGGCTTCAATTTTAAGATCTCTCTTGCTGTTGGGAGGAGGATGGGTCAGAGGCAAAGAATGTACAGCATGCTTTGAGTCTCCAGTAGCGAGAATGGCTCACTTTGCATGAAGAGGAATAGAAGGGTTCAAAGAAGTGGCATTGAAATTGGGTCTTGAAAGAATAATATGAATTGGGGTATGAGGAGGACGGCAAGAAGACCACTCAGCAGAGGCAATGGCAGGAACAGCTGTAGGGAGATGTGTGGTCCACACCAGGAAGGCTGCAGAGATGGTGTAGCTGTGGTTGTCATGTCACATCCTGCATCCTCTTTACTGTTTTGTGTTGCAATTTGTAGGTGATATCATCACCTTTACATGTAAGGTCATTAATTTTTTAAACTACTGAAATGTCCAGCTGCAAAATACAGGTGAATTTAAACAAATGGTTTTTTTTTGTTGTTTTTTTTTTTGAGTTGGAATCTCACTCTGTCTGGAGTGCAGTGGCCGCTCCCGGCCACCGCAGCTTCGACCTGCCGGGCTCTGGCGATCCTTCCACCTCAGCTTTCCAAGTAGGCGGAATTACAGGCATGCGCTACCACGCCCAGCTGATTTTTTTTTTATTTATTGTAGAGATGAGGTCTCGCTGCCCAGGCGGGTCTTGAACCCTCGGGCTCAGGCAATCCACTCACCTCAGCCTCCCAAAGGCGCGGGATTACAGACTGAGCCACGGAGCCCAGCTACAAATGGTATTTTAATGTATGAATACTCAGGCACTAGAAGACATAAGTGATCAAATGCTTGCACCTATCTACAGGGAAAAGGTTCAATTTGAAAGACTTAAGATAAAATTGGAAATTGAATATTTCCAAAATTTTATATTTAGCATTTTGAAATATGGCCTAAGTAAGTACATTTGTGTATATATTTGTAGAGTCATCATAATGATGATACAAGTACAGGCTGATATTGGTGATTCTATTGCTAACCCAAATGTCATTTCAGTGCTATTGGTGACTTAATTTTTCAAAATGGTGAACATTCTGGTAAAACTGCAAAACATATTTTGGTAAAGTTGCAGAAACAAAGTACAGTCCTCCCTTATTTAGTAATTATGTTTCTAGAAAATTTACTATATATTAAGACCATACCAAAAATCTTTTGATGATATGTGACATAGATTCTAGTCTCAGGTCATTGAGAACAGATTTTTCAGTATTATGAAAATTAGGCAAGATACAGGACCTTTCTTTGTTTGCTGCATCCCTGGACCCCATCCAGCTAATACCTAAAGCACCCTTTCCCATTATATGTGAGAAGCAAAAATGGCCCCACTTTTTTTTTATAGGACTGTCAACAATAGTTACTACATATGTAAGTGAACAAAACTACCTTCAATCTCATAAAGATTAAATGAGATGCTACATATAAAATATTAGAGCTGAGGCCTGGCCAACAATAAGAATTCAGTAAATAGGTAAAGATAACTTGTTAGCGGTTGAAAATATATGTTGAGTCATTAATAGGTATGAAGCTAGGACTGGAGATGAAGGTTTGAGAGTAATGTAAACATCGTAAAACATCAGGCAAAGAGCAACAAGATTATTTAAGAGGGTGAAGATAGGGTCCCATGGCTGTTTTCCAAAATCTACTTATAAGTAAAGCTGAAGAACCATGCAAGCAACAGTCCTTAAAAAAAAAACAGGTAGGTCCAATATTAGCCTTGGTATAGTTAAAAACAAAAGTGCTGCTTAACAGTGTGTCAATAGTATGATGTCTAGTTCAGAGAATGTTGTAATCCCATGGATACAAGGTACCGTGTAGATTATGTCTTGGGTTCATACTGGGAGCCAGGCTTTAGGACTGTTGACAAAATAAAGGAAGTTGACAGAAGAGCATGTGGAAGGAAAAGTTAATGTGAGTCTACATTAAAAAAAAAAAGAGAAATCATACAGTTTTTCAACTAATTTAAATGTAGCAGTGTTTGGTAAAATAGAAAATAAACTGGTTCTCTGTAGTTATAAAAAGTAGATCTAGGCCCCTCCTTTGGAAGTTACAAGAAAGCACTACTGATTTGTAGTAAGCAGTCAGCCAGCTACTTGATTGCTCTTTTTTAGGGATGGTGTAGACTAGGATTTTCTGAGGATAGATAATTTCTAAAGATTTGTCCAACTTTTGAAGTGAATGTAGTAGACTCCGGATGGATCACTCCACTGATCACTGATGTAGCAGCCAAATGGAGTCCTCTGTTTCTATCAAGACTCAAGGCAGATTCCTTCTGGGCCTACACTAATTTCAGACGTTTGACTAACCACAAGTAGCTGAAATCAACAGGAAGAAAATCCCGACTCTCAAAAGACTGAGGAAACATCCAAACTAGGTACACTAAATGCTGTCTGTTTTTAATTTGACTCACTCTCTCTGCCACTCCCCTCCAAGCCCTTCCCACCCTGGTTTTCCCAGACAATTTGCTGCGGAATTTTAGGTAGTTCAGATCACCCTGATCTCATCATTCCAAAATAAATTTGCTTTTTAAGTCATTACTGTGCCAGAGAAGCCGTTCCTCGGTTTCTCATACAGTATACCCCTACCTTCCACCCCATGTAAGAATCTTCCTTCTGTGATTCTTTCTGTAGCAGGGCTCTAGAACGGGGTTTTTCACCTAGGGTGGGTCTCTCAACTCCTTGAAAGTATGTGTGCGCGCGTGTTTATTGCAGCATCATTTACAATAGGAAAAACATGGACCCAACCATGCTGCCCATCGAAAAAGGACTGGATTTTTAAAATGTGGTAGTATACACAATGGAATATTACATAGCCATAAAGAAGGGACAAAATTATGAACTTCGCAGCAACTTGGGTGAACTTAGAGTCTATAATACTGAGTTATCTATCACAGAAACAAATAACTGAGTACCACATGTTCTCACTCATAAGCGGACCTTCAACAATTAACATAATACTATAAGAAAGAGATTGGCAGTAGTTGGAAACTGCAGAGAGAATGAGGGAGCCAGGATTGGCAGTAGTGGGAAACTGCCAGGGGAGGGAGGGGCACACCTCATCAACAAGGGTACCTGCATAATGAACGTTTGTATATCTAACCCTGAATTGTACCCCACATCTTCAAAATTAAATTTTTTAAAAAAAATTTAAAACAGCAAAAAAAGTGTGTGTGTGTGTGTGTGTGTGTGTGTGTGTGTGTGTGTGTGTAGAGAGGCATTGGCTTCAGTAGATTCCCAAAGGGATGTAGCTGTAAGATTAATTAATCACTTTAACCTGCCTCTTCTTAGCTACGGCAGAGCTCCTTTTTATACTGAATGCTTGAATTCAGTCAGCTACCTTTAATTAAATTTCTCAGACTGAGGTGTGGTCAGTTGTTGTTCATCAAGGCCCTGGTTCATTGGAAGCCTCACCTAAGTTCCCTGTATGGGTGCGGGGCCCTTCTGCTGTGATCTTAGAGCATTCTCTGAAGATTTCTGTCAGACCACTTGCCACATTCTATTGAAAAGCCCTGTTTATGGAACTGTCATTACCAGATTTGAAGGGTAGACTTGTGTTATATTAACTTTTGTATTCTCAACACCCAGCATTATACCAGTTATATGATAGATGCTCAGAAATGTTATTGGTCTGAACCATTTACCCATGATAAGTCAACGGATTCTTCTTTTTCTCCCAAGCAACCAGTAGGTTTCAAGCACTGACCCAGAGCCAGGTACTATGTTAGGTGCTGAGAGTACAGAGGTAAGCTCCCTGCATGGAGCTTCCAGGCTGTATCCAGAGGGAACATGATTTTTGCTACCTCCTGGAACTGCCACATGTGTTTCATGCACATTAATAATGGTGCTGACGCTACAAAAATCCCCCCTTCCATGACAGACATCAGTTATGCGCATATATTCAGCTATTTTCATCGCTCAAAACAAAAATGAAAGTGCTCTTTTTCTAGTCTTCCTCAAAACCATTCCCTAAGTGTCTCTTTAAAATCCTTTCTCTTTGAATCAGCTGTTAATGTTTTGCCTCTAAAAATAGAACATTTAGATTGCAGATTCTGATAAAAGTGTCAGCATTGAGGACCACATTCTGCACATGAAAGTGTTTTTTTTTTTTATATTCAAAGGAAGAATTCATGGTAAAAATAAAAATAAAGCTAGCTGGTGGCTCACGCCTGTAATCCCAGCCCTTTGGGAGGCTGAGGCTAAAGGATTGCCTGAGCCCACGGGTTCGAGACCAGCCTGGTGAGACCTCAGCTCTACAATAAACAAAAAAGTTAACTGAGTATAGTGGTGCACCCCGTGGTTCCAGCTACTTGGAAGGCTGAGGCGGAAGGATTTTCTGAACCTAGCATGTCGAGGCTGCTGTGACTAGGAGCATGCCACTACACTCCAGCCTAGGTGACAGAGTGAGTCTCTGAGCAAAATCTTTATGCCTGATTCAATAGTATATTCTTTTTTTCTATATTATAAGTGTTTTTAATACCATGGATTTGGGTTTGTCTGACCCTGTTTTTCAGTGCCACAGTGCACTATGGGCTTCTAAGTACAGTCTTTTCCTGGTAGTGGACTTGGGCAGGATCTGTCTACAGAGCCAGGCATAAGGAGAGTCCCAGTCCAGAGCACTGTGCTATCTCTGTTCTTAAATTCGTTGCACTTAAGGAGTTTGTGACTTCTGGGGTAGAACAGCAAAAGTCTTCTATGGACATGTATTTCAAAAGATAAGTTGTGGCATCCACCTGGAAACTCTCATATAGTCAGTATAAGCTCAGGCTCCAGCATCAATAGTTTTAAATAGCTCTGCTAACCTAGGAGAAAGCTTCTTTTATGTGGTCGTCGAAATAAAAAAGTTGCTTATGCCCACAAATATCTATCTACACTGCTTAGAGGGAATATGGCTTTCTGACTTCCTAAATTGATTTTCAGAGATATTTGAAACAATGTTATTTTCATTGCATTCACTGTTCCCACTGCCTGAAATACTCGTCCCCTAGATATCTACATAATTATGTCTATTGTTTATTGTCTGTCTCCAGGCTCCAAAATGTAAATTTCATCTAGGTGGATATTTTTGTCTGTTTTGTTCATTGATTCATCCCAAGCTTCTAGAACAGTGCTTGGCATATTGTAAGTAGTCAGTAAATATTTGCTGAATGACTGACTATTACTGAGGTTATTCAGATACATTATTGGTTAAAAAAACTTCTTGAACTTCTCTGGAAACCTAACCTCTCCCATCTGCAGCATTTTCTATAAGAGAATATTCCAGGTCCCAGAAAACAGATGTGCAAGTACAAATGTGCAACACTACCATGCAGAGGAGTTGGTTGGTTCTTGATAGACTGTAACTTTATTTCAAAACAGGATGTGAAATGGTCTGACTTTGGGTTTCCTGGAAGAAATGGACAGGAAAGTACACTGTGGATCGGCTCCCTGGGAGCCCATACACCCTGTCATCTGGACTCCTATGGCTGCAACTTAGTATTCCAGGTACAAGGAAGGTAATATGAGTTTCTGGGGTGGTAGTTGAAAGAAGTTGGGGGCCAGTAATGACTCCACACCTGGCCAGGACCAAGAAATTTATTAAAGCGGCTGTTACAGAGGGGCTCTATAACGAAAAAAGAAGAAAAAGAGAGAGAGAGAGGGAGGGAGGGAGGGAGGG